>NW_027596875.1:0-138758 GCF_964194155.1 Cetorhinus maximus
TAGAGAGAGAGGGAAGGTGAGTAAAGGTGAGAGAGAGAGGAAGGTGAGTAAAGGAGAGAGAGAGAGGGAAGGTGATTAAAGGAGAGAGAGAGAGGGAAGGTGAGTAAAGGATAGAGAGAGAGAGAAGGAAGGTGAGTAAAGGAGAGAGAGAGAGGGAAGGTGAGTAAAGTAGTGAGAGAGAGGGAAGGTGAGTAAAGTAGTGAGAGAGAGGGAAGGTGAGTAAAGTAGTGAGAGGGGGAAGGTGAAAAAAGGAGAGAGTGAATGTGAGTGACGGATAGAGAGAGAGGGAAGTTGAGTAAATGGGAGAGAGAGAGGGAAGGTGAGTAAAGGAGAGAGAGAGGGAAGGTGAGTAAAGGAGAGACAGGGAAGGTGAGTAAAGGAGAGAGAGTGGGAAGGTGAGTAAACGAGAGAGAGAGGGAAGGTGAGTATAGGAGAGAGAGAGAGAGAGGGAAAGTGAGTAAAGGAGAGAGAGAGGAAGGTGAGTAAAGGAGAGAGACAGGGAAGGTGAGTAAAGGAGAGAGAGAGAGGAAGGTGAGTAAAGGAGAGAGAGAGAAGGTGACTAAAGGAGAGAGAGAGGGAAGGTGAGTAAAGGAGAGAGAGAGAGGGGGAAGGTGAATAAAGGAGAGAGAGAGAAGGTGAGTAATGGAGAGAGAGAGAGGGGGAAGGTGAATAAAGGAGAGAGTGAAGGTGAGTGACGGATCGAGAGAGAGGGAAGTTGAGTAAAGGAGAGAGAGAGAGGGAAGGTGAGTAAAGGAGAGAGAGAGGGAAGGTGAGTAAAGGAGAGAGAAAGGGTAGGTGAGTAAAGGAGAGAGAGAGAGTGAAGGTGAGTAACGGAGAGAGAGAGAGAGACGGTGAGTTAAGGAGAGAGAGAGAGAGGGAAGGTGAGTAAAGGAGAGAATGAGGAAGGTGAGTAAAGGAGAGAGAGAGAGAGGGAAGGTGAGTAAAGGAGAGAGAGAGGGAAGGTGAGTAAAGGAGAGAGAGGGAAGGTGAGTAAATGAGAGAGAGAGAGAGAGAGAGAGGGAAGGTGAGTATAGGAGAGAGAGAGAGAGGGAAAGTGAGTAAAGGAGAGAGAGAGAGGGAAGGTGAGTAAAGGAGAGAGAGAGAGGGAAGGTGCGTAAAGGAGAGAGAGAGAGGAAGGTGAGTAAAGGAGAGAGAGAGAGGGAAGGTGAGTAAAGGAGAGAGAGTGAGGGAGGTGAGTAAAGGAGAGAGAGAGGGGAAGGTGAGTAAAGGAGAGAGAGAGAGGGAAGGTGAGTAAAGTAGAGAGAGAGTGGGAAGGTGAGTAAAGGAGAGAGAGAGAGGGAAGGTGAGCATAGGAGAGAGAGAGGGAAGGTGAGTAAATTAGTGAGAGAGATGGAAGGTGAGTAAAGGAGAGAGAGAGCGAAGGTGAGTAAATGAGAGAGAGAGAGAGAGAGAGGGAAGGTGAGTAAAGGAGAGAGAGAGAGGGTAGGCGAGTAAAGGAGAGAGAGAGAGGGAAGGTGAGTAAATGAGAGAGAGAGTGGGAAGGTGAGTAAAGGAGAGAGAGAGAGAGAAGGTGAGTAAAGGAGAGAGAGAGAGAAGGTGAGTAAAGGAGAGAGAGAGGGAAGGTGAGTAAAGGAGAGAGAGAGTGAAGGTGAGTAAAGGAGAGAGAGGGAAGGTGAGTAAAGGAGGGAGAGAGGGAAGGTGAGTAAAGGAGAGAGAGAGGGAAGGTGAGTAAAGTAGTGAGAGAGAGGGAAGGTGAGTAAAGGAGAGAGAGAGCGAAGGTGTGTAAATGAGAGAGAGAGAGGGAAGGTGAGTAAAGGAGAGAGAGAGGGAAGGGAGTAAAGGAGAGAGAGAGAGGGAAGGTGAGTAAAGGAGAGAGAGAGGGAAGGTGAGTAAAGGAGAGAGAGAGAGAGAAGGTGAGTAAAGGAGAGAGAGAGAAGGTGAGTAAAGGAGAGAGAGAGGAAGGTGAGTAAAGGAGAGAGAGAGGAAGGTGAGAAAGGAGAGAGAGAGAGGGAAGGTGAGTGAAGGAGAGAGAGAGTGAAGGTGAGTAAAGGAGAGAGAGGGAAGGTGAGTAAAGGAGGGAGAGAGGGAAGGTGAGTAAAGGAGAGAGAGAGGAAGGTGAGTAAAGGAGAGAGAGAGAGAGAGAGGGAAGGTGAGTAAAGGAGAGAGACAGAGGGAAGTTGAGTAAAGGAGAGAGAGAGGGAAGGTGATTAAAGGAGAGAGAGAGGGATGGTGATTAAAGGAGAGAGAGAGGGAAGGTGAGTAAAGGAGAGGGAGGGAAGGTGAGTAAAGGAGAGAGAGGGAAGGTGTGTAAAGGAGATAGAGAGAGAGGGAAGGTGAGTAAAGGAGAGAGAGAGAGGGAAGGTGAGTAATGGAGAGAGAGAGGGGAAGGTGAGTAAAGGAGAGAGAGGGAAGGTGAGTAATGGAGAGAGGGAAGGTGAGTTAAGAAGAGGGAGAGAGAAGGTGAGTAAAGGAGAGAGAGGGCGGGGAGGTGAGTAAAGGCGAGAGAGGGAAGTTGAGTAAAGGAGATGGAGAGAGAGGGAAGGTGAGTAAAGGAGATAGAGAGAGAGGGAAGGTGAGTAAAGGAGATAGAGGAGAGGGAAGGTGAGTAAAGGAGAGAGAGAGGGAAGGTGAGTAAAGGAGAGAGAGAGGGAAGGTGAGTAAAGGAGAGAGAGGGAAGGTGAGTAAAGGAGAGAGAGAGGGAAGGTGAGTAAAGGAGGGAGAGAGAGGGAAGGTGAGTAAAGGAGAGAGAGAGAGGGAAGGTGAGTAAAGGAGAGAGAGGGAAGGTGAGTAAAGGAGAGAGAGAGGGAATGTGAGTGAAGGAGAGCGAGAGAGAGAGGGAAGGTGAATAAAGGAGGGAGAGAGAGGGAAGGTGAGTAAAGGAGAGAATGAGAGTGGGAAGGTGAGTAAAGGAGAGAGGGAGGGAAGGTGAGTAAAGGAGAGAGGGAGGGAAGGTGAGTAAAGGAGAGAGACGTGAGTAAAGGCGAGAGAGGGAAGGTGAGTAAAGGAGAGAGGGAGGGAAGGTGAGTAAAGGAGAGAGAGAGAGGGTAGGTGAGTAAAGGAGCGAGAGAGCGAAGGTGAGTACTGGAGAGAGAGAGAGGAGTTTTACTCTGTATCTAACCCCGTGCTGTACCTGTCCTGGGAGTGTTTGATGGGGACAGTGTAGAGGGAGCTTTACTCTGTATCCAACCCTGTGCTGTACCTGTCCTGGGAGTGCTTGATGTGGACAGTGTAGAGGGAGTTTTACTCTGTATCTAACCCCGTGCTGTACCTGCCCTGGGAGTGTTTGGTGGGGACAGTGTAGACCATAAGACCATAAGACATCGGAGCAGAAATTAGGCCATTCGGCCCATCGAATCTGCTCCACCATTCAATCATGGCTGATAAGTTTCTCAACCCCATTCTCCCGCCTTCTCCCCATAATCTTTGATCCCCTTACCAATCATGAACCTATCTTTCTCGGTCTTAAATACACTCAATGACCTGGCCTCCACAGCCTTCTGTGGCAATGATTTCCATCGATTCACCACTCTCTGGCTAAAGAAGTTTCTCCTCATCTCTGTTCTAAAAGGTCTTCCCTTTACTCTGAGGCTGTGCCCTCGGGTCCTAGTTTCTCCAACTAATGGAAACATCTTCCCACGTCCACTCTATCCAGACCTTTCAGTATTCTGTAACTTTCAATCAGATTCCCCCTCATCCTTCTAAACTCAATTGAGTATAGACCCAGAGTCCTCAAACTTTCCTCATATGTTAAGCCTTTCATTCCTGGGATCATTCTCGTGAACCTCCTCTGGACCCTCTCCAGGGCCAGCACATCCTTCCTGAGATACGGAACCTAAAATTGCTCACAATATTCTAAATGTGGTCTGACCAGAACCTTATAAAGCCTCAGCAGCACATCCCTGCTTTTATATTCTAGTCCTCTCAAAATAAATGCCAACATTGCATTTGCCTTCCTAACTACCGACTCAACCTGCAAGTTAACCTTAAGAGAATCCTGGACTAGGACTCCCAAGTCCCTTTGCACTCCAGATTTCTCAATTCTCTCCCCTTTTAGAAAATAGTCTATGCCTCTATTCTTCCTACCAAAGTGCATGACCTCACACTTCCCCACGTTGTATTCCATCTGCCACTTCTTTGCCCATTCTCCTAACATGTCCAAATCCTTCTGCAGCCTCCCTGCCTCCTCAATATTACCTGTCCCTTCACCTATCTTTGTATCATCTGCAAACTTAGCCAGGATGCCCTCAGTTCCTTCATCTAGATCATTAATGTATAAAGTGAAAAGTTGTGGTCCCAGCACTGACCCCTGCGGAACTCCACTAGTCATAGGCCGCCATCCTGAGAAGGACCCCCTTATCCCCACTCTCTCCCTCCTGCCAGACAGCCAATCTTCCATCCATGCTAGTACCTTGCCCCTAACACCATGGGCTCTTATCTTACTGAGCAGCCTCCTGTGGCAGCACCTTGTCAAAGGCCTTCTGGAAGTCCAAGTAGATAACATCCATTGGCTCTCCTTTGTCCAACCTACTCGTTACCTCCTCAAAGAATTCGAACAGATTTGTCAGGCATGACCTCCCTTGATGAAACCATGCTGACTTTGCCCGATTTTACCATGCACTCCCAAGTATTCTGAAATCTCATCCTTAATAATGGACTCTAAAATCTTACCAACGACCGAGGTCAGGCTAATTGGCCTGTAATTTCCCATCTTTTGCCTCAATCCCTTCTTAAACAGGGGGGTTACATTAGCGATTTTCCAGTCCTCTGGGACCCTCCCTGACTCCAGTGATTCCTGAAAGATCACCACTAACGCCTCTACTATCTCTTCAGCTATCTCCTTCAGAACTCTGGGGTGTCATCCATCTGGTCCAGGTGATTTATCCACCTTCAGACCTTTCAGTTTTCCTAGCACCTTCTTCTTGGTAATGGCCACCATACTTACCTCGGCCCCCCAACTCTCTTGAACTTTGGGGATGTTACTCATGTCTTCCACCGTGAAGACTGACGCAAAGTACCTATTCAGTTCCTCCGCCATTTCTTTGTTCCCCACTACTACTTCTCCAGCGTCATTTTCCAGCGGCCCAATGTCCACTTTTGCCTCTCTCTTACCCTTTATATACCTAAAAAAACTCTTGCAATCTTCTTTTATATTACTGGCTAGTTTACCCTCATATTTAACCTTCTCCCTCCTTATTTCTTTTTTAGTTGTTCTCTGTTGGTCTTTGTAGGCTTCCCAATCCCCTGGTTTCCCACTGCTCTTCACCGCATTGTATGCTTTCTCTTTAGCTTCTATGCTGTCCCTGACTTCCCTTGTCAGCCATGGTTGCCTCGTCCTCCCTTTCGTCTGCTTCTTCTTCCTAGGGATGAATTTTTGCTGTGTCTCCCAAATTACTCCCAGAAACTCCTGCCATTGCTGTTCCACTGTCTTTCCTGCTAGGCTCATCTCCCAGTCAATTCTGGCCAGCTCCTCCCTCATGCCTCTGTACTTGCCTTTATTCAACTGTAATACCGTTACATCTGATTCCAGCTTTTTCCTCTCAAATTGCAGGGTAAATTCTATCATATTATGGACACTTCCTCCTAAGGGTTCCTTCACCTTAAGCTCCCTGATCAAATCTGCCTCATTACACATCACTAAATCTAGAATTGCCTGTTCCCTAGTGGGCTCCACCACAAGCTGCTCCAAAAAGCCATCTCGTAGACATTCCACAAATTCCTTTTCTTGGGATCCACTACCAACCTGCTTTTCCCAGTCTACCTGCTTTTTGAAATCCCCCATGATCACTGTAACCTTGCCTTTCTTACACACCTTTTCTATCTCCTGATGTATCTTGTGCCCCACATCCTGAATACTGTTCGGACGCCTGTACATAACTCCCATTTATGGTTTTTTTACCTTTGCGGTTGCTCAACTCTGCCCACACAGATTCTACATCATCTGACCCTACGTCATTTCTTGCTATCGATTTAATTTCATTTCTTACTAACAAAGCAACCCCACCCCCTTTGCCAACCTGCCTATCTTTTCGATAGGATGTATATCCTTGGATATTTAGCTCCCAGTCCTGATCCCCTTGCAGCCATGTCTCCGTAATGCCCACCACATCATACCTGCCAATTACAATTTGCGCCACAAGCTCATTGACCTTATTTCGTATACTGCGTGCATTCAGATACATCTTCAGTCCTGTATTTCCCGTCCCCTTTCTCATTGACGTCCCTTTATCTAATGTGCTTGAAGTTAGTTCTCCTGGGCTCTCCTTTCTTTTCAGTTTTTTCATAATTTTCCCTGAAGTTGAATCCACCCCCCCACACACTAACCTGCTGCTTTGTTTCCCATTAGTCATACTTCTTGGAGTTTTACCCTTCCCTCCCCCACCCCCCCACCCCACTTTCTAGTTTAAAGTCCTGTTGACCACCCTATTTACCCTTTTCGCTAGAACATTGGTCGCAGATCGGTTCAGGTGCAGACTGTCCCAACGGTACAGATCCCTCCTGTTCCAATACTGATGCCAATGCCCCACGAAATGGAACCCCTCTTTCCCCCACCACTCCTTTAGCCACGTGTTTACTTCCCTTATTCTCGTGTCCCTATGCCAATTTGCACGTGGCTCGGGTAGTAATCCGGAGATTATAACCCTTGAGGTCCTGTTCTTTAATTTAGTCCCTAGGTCCTGATAATCCCCAAACAGGTCCTCTTTCCTATGTTTCCTCTTATCTATGTTATTTGTCCCGACGTGGACCACAACAACTGGATCCTCCCCCTCCCTCTTCAATATCCTTTCAAGCCGGTCAGAGATGTCCCTCACCCTGGCACGAGACAGGCAATATACCATGCGGGACTCTCGATCCTGCTTTCAAAGGATGCTATCAATTCCCCTAATTATAGAATCCCCTACAACTACCACTTGTCTTTTTGCTCCCCCCTTTTGAATGGCCTCCTGTGCCACAGTGCCGTGGTCAGCTGGCTCATCCTCCCTACAGCCCTCTTTCTCATCCACACAGGGAGCAAGTACCTCGTACCTGTTGGACAAGGTCAAGAGCTGAGGCTCCTCTGTTCCTGAACACAGGAGCCCTCTATCTGCCTCACTTGCAGTCACACCCTGCTGACCTTGACCACTGACCGAACTTGAGGTACTTAATCTACCGGGTGTGACCGCCTCCTGAAACAAAGCCTCCAGGTAACTCTCCCCCTCCCGGATGTGCCGCAGCGTCCAGAGCTCGGACTCCAGCTCATCAATTCTGAGCCGGAATTCCTCCAGCAACCAGCATTTGCTGCAGATGTGGTCACTGCGGCTCGCAATGGGATCTGCCAGCTCCCACATCATACAGCTACAGCACATCACCTGCCCAGCCATCTCCACTTAGATAATTCATTTATTAATTAGCTTGCAGTTTTTTTTTTTCAAATTTGGTGCAGATTTCCTACCAACCAATCAGGTCACAGTTTTCCTGTGACTTCACTTTTTCAGTTTTGGCTTCAGTTATTCTGTACCCCGAGGTCACCGCTCCGGTGCTCCTCTCTCCGAGTCTGCTCCCTGGAGACAAGGTCACGAATCCCCGAGGTAAGATAGATTTATACTCACCGCTCTGGTGCTCCTCCCTCCGAGTCTGCTCCCTAGAGACAAGGCCGCAAATCCCCGAGGTAAGCTAGATTTATACTCACCGCTCCAGTGCTCCTCCCTCCGAGTCTGCTCCGTAGAGACAAGGCCGCAAATCCCCGAGGTAAGCTAGATTTATACTCACCGCTCCGGTGCTCCTCCCTCCAAGTCTGCTCCCTAGAGACAAGGCCGCGAATCCCCGAGGTAAGCTAGATTTATACTCACCGCTCCGGTGCTCCTCCCTCAGAGTCTGCTCCCTAGAGACAAGGCCGCGAATCCCCGAGGTAAGCTAGATTTATACTTACTGCTCCGGTGCTCCTCCCTCCGAGTCTGCTCCCAGGATTTACTCACCAATCAGCTGCTTTTTCTTTAAAATCGACTTTCAGAAGGCAGGTCTGGTGCTCTCCTGAAGGCACTGCCTCTTCCTCTCTATTTTTTTAGGTTTGAGGAGGAGGGAAGGATGGAAACACAACAGCAATGTAATGTTTGGGGCTATTCCATTCTTTAACAGTGGGTCCTCCTCAATTCCCTCCTGAGTCGCGGTGGCTGCGATGACTTCTCCCAGAATGCTTCAGTCACTTCTCACCAGTGCCCTCTGTTGGATCTGTGCTGTTCCTGTCCTGGGAGTGTTTGATGGGGACAGTGTAGAGGGAGCTTTATTCTGTATCTAACCCGGTGCTGTACCTGTCCTGGGAGTGTTTGATGGGGACAGTGTAGAGGGAGCTTTACTCTGTATCTAACCCCGTGCTGTACCTGTCCTGGGAGTGTTTGATGGGGACAGTGTAGAGGGAGCTTTACTCTGTATCTAACCCGGTGCTGTACCTGCCCTGGGAGTGTTTGATGGGGACAGTGTAGAGGGAGCTTTACTCTGTATCTAACCCCGTGCTGTAACTGTCCTGGGAGTGTTTGATGGGGACGGTGTTGATGGTATTTATTTTGGTTCTCAGTCTGTGTCGGACGTTGCCGGGATGGATGATTCCGTGGAGAGCAGCGAGGCGCTGAGAGGAGCTGTTTGTGGGCGCGACGTGGTTGCAGTGGGGGAAGCGCCGGAGAGGCGCCATCAGTGCCCGCTGTGCCTGAAGCTCTTCACCAAGTCGTCGTCGCTGACGGACCACCGGCGCACGCACACTGGCGAGAAGCCGCACCAGTGCCTGTCATGCGGTAAGAGCTTCTGCAAGTCCTCGCAGCTCCTGGTGCACCGGCGCAGCCACAGCCAGGAGAGGCCATTCGCCTGCGGTGAGTGCGAGAGCCGTTTCACCAACTCCACCGACCTTCTGAGGCACCGGCGGCTGCACAGCGGCGAGAAACCCTTCACCTGCGCCGAGTGCGGCAAAGATTTCACCAAATCCTCCCACCTGTCGGCTCACCGGCGAATCCACACCGGCGAGAAGCCCTTCCTGTGCTCGGTGTGCGCCAAGGCCTTCACCTACTCGTCCAGCCTGATCAAACACCTGCGGGTGCACACCGGGGAACGGCCGTTCTGCTGTCCCGATTGCGGCAAAGCCTTCACCCAGTCCTCCTACCTGACCGTCCACCGCCGCATCCACGCCGCCGACAAGCCCTTCAAGTGTGGGGACTGCGCCAAGGCCTTCACCAACTCAACCGAGCTCCTGCGGCACCAGCGGAACCACACCGGCGAACGGCCCTTCGCCTGTCCGTACTGCAGCAAGGCCTTCACCCGCTCCTCCTGCTTGACCGTGCACTGCCGCATCCACACCGGCGAGAGGCCCTTCCAGTGCCTGCGGTGTGACAAGGCCTTCACCCAGTCTGCCCACCTCGCCAACCACCAGCTCGCCCACTTTGGGCAGAGTCCCTACCCACTGCAGTGCCTGGGCGGAGACTAGAGACCCTCCGTCCCCTCCCCCTCCCTCATCCTCCTCACTTCCCCCTCCCTCCCCCTCATCCCCCTCCCCACCCCTCCCCTCCCCTTATCCTCCTCATCTCTCCCCTCCTTCCCACCTCCCGCCCATCTCCCCTCCCCTTCAAGCCCCTCCCCTCCCCCTCATCCTCATTCTCCTCACCTCTCCCCCTCCCCTCATCCCCATTCCCCTCCCCCTCATCCTGCTCGCCTCCTCCCCTCCCCCTCCCCCTCATCCCTTCCCCTCCCCTCATCCTCCTCGCCTCTCCTCATCCCCCCTCCCCCTCATCCTCTTCACCTCCCCCTCCTCCCCTCTCCCTCATTCCCACCCATCTCCCCTCCCCCTCATCCTCCTCGCCTCCCCCTCATTCTCCTCACCTCAGCCCTTCCCCTCCCCCTCAACCCCTCCCCATTATCCTCCTCGCCTCTTCCCCCAACCCCCTCATCCTCCTCACTGCTCCAACCTCCCCTCCTCATCGCCCTCTCCTCGCCCCCTCCCCTCCTCCTCATCGCCCTCTCCTCGCCCCCTCCCCTCCTCCTCATCGCCCACTCCTCTCCCCTCCCCTCCTCCTCATCGCCCTCTCCTCTCCCCTCCCCTCCTCCTCATCGCCCTCTCCTCTCCCCCTCCCCTCCTCCTCATCGACCTCTCCTCTCCCCATCCCCTCCTCCTCATCGCCCTCTCCTCTCCCCCTCCGCTCCTCCTCATCGCCCTCTCCTCATCGCCCTCTCCTCTCCTCATCGCCCTCTCCTCATCGCCCTCTCCTCTCCTCATCGCCCTCTCCTCTCCTCATCGCCCTCTCCTCTCCTCATCGCCCTCTCCTCTCCTCATCGCCCTCACCTCTCCTCATCGCCCTCTCCTCTCCTCATCGCCCTCCCCTCCTCATCGCCCTCCCCTCCTCCTCATCGCCCTCTCCTCTCCTCATCGCCCTCTCCTCTCCCCCTCACCTCATCCTCATCGCCCTCTCCTCTCCCCCTCACCTCATCCTCATCGCCCTCTCCTCTCCCCCTCCCCGCCCTCTCCTCTCCCCCTCCCCGCCCTCTCCTCTCCCCACCCCCCTCCCTTCTCTGGATTTAATTGTTCACTCTCTGTTCACTCTTCACGCTCCTGCCTCTCTCACTCCGTCTGTCCTCACCCCTTTCCCTCCCTCTCTTTTCCCTCCCACCTCTTCCTTCTCCCCCTCCCCTCCCTCCCTCCCTCCCTCTCCCTGTCAATGTTCCCCCTTCGAGTATTTATCCGATTTCCCCTTTTTGAAAATGCCGATTGAATCTGCTTCCGCCGCCCTTTCGGGCAGCGCCTTCCAGATCACAACAACTCGCTGTGTTTAAAACTAAATCTTTCCCCATCTCCACCACCCCCCCCTCCCCACCCCCACCCAACCCCCATCTCCACCCCCACCCCCCCCACCCCCACCAACCCCGTCCCCCTCTGGTTCTTTCCCCCCGATCGCCCTCAATCTGTGTCCCCCTCTGGTTCCCGACCCTCCTGCCACCGGGAACAGTTTCTCCTCATTGACCCCCCTCCCCCATCGCAGACCCTTCCCGATTCCGAACGCCTCAATTCAATCTCCCCCTTAACCTTCTCCGCTCCGAGGAGAACGAGGACCCCCGGCTCCTCCCGGTCTCTCTCTCTCTCTCTCTCTCCGCGCGGTCTGAAGTTCCTCCCCTTCCCCCCCGGGGTGGGGTGGGGGAACAGTTCCTGGAAATCTCCTCCGCACCCCCTCTCTCTCTCCGAGGAATTCCTGAAACCCCGGTGACCGGAAAGGGAGACAACAGTCTGGTTCAGGCCGAGATGCCGGAGAGAAAGAGATGGTCGGGAGGGAGGAGAGAGCTTGACCTTCCTAAAGTGTGCGGTGCCCAGAACTGGACAGGGTCCTCCAGCAGCGAACTGTACTCTGTCTAATAATAAAGTCAAGGATCCTGTCTACTTCATTAAGATCTCTCCCAGTTTCTCCTGTGACCTTTGATGATGTTGGAGCGAGTGAAAGATGTGGAAAGCACACAGCAGCAAACGGGAAACTCTCAGCCACTGGAACACAGGAGTTAGAAGCAGGAGTGGGCCAATCGGCCCCTCGAGCCTGCTACCCCCATTCGATAAGATCGTGGCTGATCCGATTGTGGTCTCAGCTCCGCTCTCCTGTTTGTCTCTCCATACCCCTCGCCTCCCCCTGTCGATCAGAAACCTGTCTACCTCAGCCTCGAATATATTCAACGCCCCGGCCCCCACTGCGCTATGAGGGGGGGGAGAGAATTCCACAGACTGACCACCCTCGGAGAGAAGAAATTCCTCCTCATCTCCGTCTTCAATGGGAGACCCCTCATTCTGAAACTGTGTCTCCCCCTCCCCCTCGTTCTAGATTCCCCCATGAGGGGGGTAAACATCCCCTCAGCCTCCACCCTGTCCTCCCTCAGGATCTTATCTGTTTCAATAAGATCACCTCTCATTCTTCTAAACTCCAATGGGTACAGGGCCCAACCTGCTCAACCTTTCCTCATCAGACAAATCCCCCTTCATCCCGGGAATCAGCCCAGTGAACCTTCTCCGAACGGCCTCCAATATGAGTCTGTCCCTCCTTGAGTCAGGAGACCAAAACTGTCCACAGTGTTCCAGGTGCGGACTCCCCAGTGCCCTGTACACTTGGAGCAAGACTTCCCGGCTTTTATACTCCATCCCCCTCGCAATAAGGGCCATTTGCCTCCCGAATCACTTGCTGTCGTCACTCTGTACACACTCAAGTCAGCAGTCAGGAACTAGATTAGGGAGCGTAGCACGGAGATCAAGCAAAGATATACCAGAGACTCGAACAGCAAAAGACATCAAGCAACCAGTAAGAAGGCGGCTGTGGATCAGGGGCAGAAGCTTGTGGTTAGAGAATCCAGATTTACACTCTCACCGGTGCCAGTACTGAGGGAGTGCTGCACTGTCGGAGGGAGATGTATATACTCTAGGATTTGAGCTCCATAATCCAGGCCGACACTCCCCCCGGTGCCAGTACTGAGGGAGTGCTGCACTGTCGGAGGGAGATGTATATACTCTAGGATTTGAGCTCCATAATCCAGGCCGACACTCCCCCCGGTGCCAGTACTGAGGGAGTGCTGCACTGTTGGAGGGAGATGTATAAAGTCTAGGATTTGAGCTCCATAATCCAGGCCGACACTCCCCCCGGTGCCAGTACTGAGGGAGTGCTGCACTGTCGGAGGGAGATGTATATACTCTAGGATTTGAGCTCCATAATCCAGGCCGACACTCCCCCGGTGGCAGTACTGAAGGAGTGCTGCACTGTCGGAGACGATGTCCCACCTTCACATTGAGAATACCCTCCACCATGTTGTGTGGCACTATCACCGTGCTAAATGGGATAGATTTCAAACAGATCTAGCAGCTCAGGGCTGGGCATCCATGAGGCGCTGTGGGGCAGCAGCAGAATTGTACTCGAACACAATCTCTAACTTCACGGCCTGGCATATCCCCCACTCTACCATTACCATCAAGCCAGGGGATCAACCCTGGTTCAGTGAAGAGTGCAGGAGGGCATGCCAGGAGCAGCACCAGGCATGCCTAAAGATGAGGTGTCAACCTGGTGAAGCTATAAAGCAGGACTATTTGTGTGCCTAACAGCATAAGCAGCAAGTGATAGACAGGGCTAAGCAATCCCACAACCAACGGATTAGATCTAAGCTCTGCAGTCCTACCACATCCAGTCATGAATGGTGGTGGACAATTAAACAACTCACTGGAAGAGGAGGCTCCACAAATATCCCCATCCTCAATGATGGAGGAGCCCAGCACATCAGTGCAAAAGATAAGGCTGAAGCATTTGCTACAATCTTCAGCCAGAAGCACCAAGTGGATGATCCATCTCGGCCTCCTCCGGAGGTCCCCAGCATCACAGATGCCAGTCTTCAGCCAATTCAATTCACTCCGGCTGAGGGTACTGGATACTGCAAAGGCTATGGGCCCAGACAATATTCCAGCAATAGTACTGACGACTTGTGCTCCAGAACTTGCTGTGCCCCTAGCCAAGCTGCTCCAGTACAGTTACAACACTGGCATCTACCCGGCTATGTGGAAAATTGCCCCAGGTATGTCCTGTACACAAAAAGCAGGACAAATCGAACCCGGCCAATTACCGCCCCATCAGTCCACTCTCAACCATCAGGAAAGTAATGGAAGGGGTCACTGGGTTCTGCCAGGGTCACTCAGCTCCTTACCTCATTACAGCCTTGATTCAAACATGGACAAAAGAGCTGAACTCCTGAGGTGAGGTGAGAGTGACTGCCCTTGACATCAAGGCTGCATTTGACCGAGTGTGGCATCAAGGAGCCCTAGCAAAACTGGAGTCAATGGGAATCAGGGGGAAAACTCTCCACTGGTTGGAGTCATACCTAGCACAAAGGAAGATGGTTGTGGTTGTTGGAGGTCAGTCATCTCAGCTGCAGGCCATCACTGCAGGAGTTCCTCAGGGTAGTGTCCTCGGCCCAACCATCTTCAGCTGCTTCAACAATGACCTTCCTTCAATCATAAGGTCAGAAGTGGGGATGTTCACTGATGATTGCACAATGTTCAGCACCATTCACTTGACAAGTGGCAAGTAACATTCGCGCCACACAAGTGTCAGGCAATGACCATCTCCAACAAGAGAGAATCTAACCATCGCCCCTTGATGTTCAACGGCATTACCCTCACTGAATCCCCCACTATCAACATCCTGGGGGTTACCATTGACCAGAAACTGAACCGAACTATCCATATAAATACTGTGGCTACAAGTGCAGGTTAGAGGCTGGGAATCCTGTTCACCTCCTGACTTCCCAAAGCCTGTCCACCATCTACAAGGCACAAGTCAGGAGTGTGATGGAATACTCTCCACTTGCCTGGGTGAATGCAGCTCCCACAACACTCAAGAAGCTCAACACGGTACAGGACAAAGCAGCCCCGCTTGATCAGCACCCCATCCACAAACATTCACTCCCTCCACCACCAACGCACAGTAGCAGCAGTGTGTGTACCATCTACAAGATGCACTGCAGGAATTCACCAAGGCTCCTTCGACAGCACCTTCCCAACCCACGACCACTACCATCTAGAAGGACAAGGGCAGCAGGTAGTTGGGAACATCACCACCTGGAAGTTCCCTTCCAAGCCATTCACCATCCTGACTTGGAAATATATCAGCCATTCCTTCACTGTCGCTGGGTCAAAATCCCGGAACTCCCTCCCTAACAGTGCCGTGGGTGTACCTACACCACACAGACAAAATCCCGGAACTCCCTCCCTAACAGCGCCGTGGGTGTACCTACACCACATGGACTGCATCAGTTCAAGAAGGCAGCTCACCACCACCTTCTCAAGGGCAATTGGGGATGGGCAATAAATGCAGAACCAGCCAGTGAAGCCCATGTCCCGTGAATGAATAAAATTATAGCATACTCCAGGACTTGCGCTCCATAATCCAGGCCGACAGTCACCCAGAGCCAAGACGGAGGGAGTGCTGAACTGTCAGAGGGTCAGTACTGAGGGAGTGCTGAACTGTCAGAGCATCAGTACTAAGGGAGTGCTGCACTATCAGAGGGTCAGTACTGAGGGAGTGCTGCACTGTCGGAGGGTCAGTACTGAGGGAGTGCTGCACTGTCGGAGGGTCAGTACTGAGGGAGTGCTGCACTGTCGGAGAGTCAGTACTGAGGGAGTGCTACACTGTCAGAGGGTCAGTACTGAGGGAGTGCTGCACTGTCAGAGGGTCAGTACTGAGGGAGTGCTGCACTGTCAGAAGGTCAGTACTGAGGGAGTGCCGCACTGTCGGAGAGTCAGTACTGAGGGAGTGCCGCACTGTCGGAGGGTCAGTCCTGAGGGAGTGCCGCACTGTCGGAGGGTCAGTCCTGAGGGAGTGCCGCACCGTCGGAGGGTCAGTCCTGAGGGAGTGCCGCACTGTCGGAGGGTCAGTCCTGAGGGAGTGCCGCACTGTCGGAGGGTCAGTACTGAGGGAGTGCTGCACTGTCGGAGGGTCAGTACTGAGGGAGTGCCGCACTGTCAGAGGGTCAGTACTGAGGGAGTGCTGCACTGTCAGAGGGTCAGTACTGAGGGAGTGCCGCACTGTCAGAGGGTCAGTACTGAGGGAGTGCTGCACTGTCAGAGGGTCAGTACTGAGGGAGTGCTGCACTGTCAGTGGGTCAGTACTGAGGGAGTGATGCACTGACGAGGGGGTCAGTACCGAGGGAGTGCTGCACTGTTGGATGTGCTGTTGAACCCAGGTCTTACCTGCCTGCCTGATTGGATGTGCATGATCCCGTGGCCACTTTTGGACAAAGAGCGGGCGGGGGGGGGGTAGATCCGGTCTAGTGACCCAGGCCCCGATATTTGTCCTAGAAATAACCTGAGCAATAAAGATGATCTGAGTATCTATCACATTACTGCTTGTGGGATCTGGAGCTGCAAAAATTTGCTGCTGTTTTGCCGATGTGTTTAACTTTTTCAACCTTCATCAACTTGTCCTGCAAACATATCTCAGAATGTGAAACAAAAAATATAGGAGCAGGGGGAGGCCATTCGGCCCATCGAGCCTGCTCCACCATTCAATATGATCATGGCTGATCTTGGGCTTCAACTCTGCTGTCCCGCCCATTCCCCATAATCCCTCAATTCCCCGAGACCCCAGAAATCTGTCCATCCCGGCCTTAAGTGTCCTCAACGATGGAGTGTCCACAACCCCCTGGGGGAGAGAATTCCAGAGATTCACAACCCTCTGAGTGAAGAAATTTCTCTCCGTCTCAGTCCGAAATGATCAGCCCCTTATCCTGAGACTGTGCCCCCCGTGTTTTAGATTCTCCCGACCAGCGTAAACTATCTCTCTGTGCCCACCCTGTCCAACCCCTTCCGAATTTTGTCGGTTTCAGTGAGATCACCTCTCATTCTTCTAAGCTCCAGAGAATATAAACCCAATTTACTCAGCCTCTCACCATACAGGAAAGCCCCCTCACCCCAGGGACCAATCTCGTGTTCCTTCACTGTACCGTCTCCAATACAAATATATCCTTCCTTAAATGTGGAGACCAAAGCTGCACACGGTATTCCAGATGTGGTCTCACCAAAACCCTGTACAATTGTAGCAAGACTTCTTTATAGTTATACCCCAATCCCCTTTCAATAAACACACCATTTACCTTCCTAATCGCTTGCTGCACCTCCATGCTAACTTTCCGTGTTCCCTGTATGAGCAGATCCAAGTCTCTTTGGACATCAACACTTACAAATTCCACACCTTTTAAAAAAATTCTAGTTTAACATTCTTACAACCAAAGTGAATAACTTCACACTTCCCCACATTATACTTCATCAGCCATCTCACCTAGCCTGTCTACATCTCAGCTGTCTCTTTGTATCCTCCTCACAGCTTATCTTCCCACCTAGCTTTGTAAATAGCTGAGGCGCCAGCACTGATCCTTGGGGCACCCCACTATTCACTGCCTGCCAACTTGAAAATACCCCATTTATGCCCATCCTCTGCTTTCTGTCTGTTAACCAATCCTCTATCCATGTTAATGTATTATCACAACTCCACGAGCCCTTAGATAATAGCAGATAATAGCAAAATACAGCGGATGCTGGAAATCTGAAATAAAAACAGAAAATGCTGGAAAAGCTCAACAGGTCTGACAGCTTCTGTGGAAAGAGAAGCAGAGTTGACGTTTTGAATCCGACCCTTCTTCGGAACTCTGAACAACATGAACAAGTCATCATGATTATACGAAAAGAAAATAAGTGACAAATCGAAGAAGGGTCACAGGGACTCGAAACATTCCAGCATTTTCTGTTTTTATTCCACGAGCCCTTATCTTGTCTTTTAACCTTTTGTGTGACACCTTATCGAAAGCCTTTTGGAAAGCCAGATATACATCTACTGGTTCCCCTTTATCGACTCTACTAATTATGTCCTCAAAAAACTCTAATAAATTTGTCAAACACGATTTCCTTTTCGTAAAATCCTGAAGACTTGTTCATATTGTTAAGACTTCCTTAATAATAGATTCCTGCAAAAATGACTGATATGAGGCTAACTGGCTAATCGTTCACTGTTTTTTCTCTCCCTCCTTTCTTAAAAAGCAGTGTAACATTATCTAACTTCCAATCTGATAGAACCGTTCCTGAATCTAAGGAATTTTGAAAAATTGTAGCCAGCGCATCCACTATCCCTGCAGTAAAAGGAAGTGAACTTTTATAAGAATCTGATTCAGCCTCAGCTGGAGTATTGCATCCAGTTCTGGGCCCTGCAATTTAGGAAGGATGTGAAGGCATTGGAGAGAGTGCAGAAAAGATTGACGAGAATGGCTCCAGGGATGAGGAACTTCAGTTCACGTGGATAGATTGGAGAAGTTGGGATTGTTTTCCTTGGGCAAGAGGTCGAGAGGAGATTTGATGGGTGTGTGCAAAATCATGAATGGTCAGGAGAGAGTAGAGAGGGAGAAACTGTTCCCATTGGCGGAAGGATGGAGAACTAGAGGGGACACAGATTTAAGGGGATTGGGAAAAGAAGCAATGGAGACATGAGGAGAAACTTTTTCACCCAGCGAGTGGTTCAGATCTGGAACGCACTGTCTGAGAGTGTGGGGGAGACAGGGTCAATCGAGTGGTTAGGGTCTGGAACGCACTGTCTGAGAGGGTGGGGGAGACAGGGTCAATCGAGTGGTTAGGATTTGGAATGCTCTGTCTGAGAGTGTGGGGGAGACAGGGTCAATCGAGTGGTTAGGATCTGGAACGCACTGTCTGAGAGTGTAGGGGAGACAGGGTCAATCGAGTGGTTAGGATCGGGAACGCACTGCCTGAGAGTGTGGGGAAGGAGAGTTTGTAGAATCACAAATTGTGACAGTGCAGAATGAGGCCATTCAGCCCATCATGTCTGCACTGGCTCTCCGAATGAAAAATTCACCCAGTGCCTTCTCCATGTAACCCTGTGCATTCTTCCTATTCAGATAATAATCCAAATCCCCCTTGGGTGCCCCTCTGCGCCAGTGGGTGGAGGGCACTCGCACCTGCACATGGCAGTTCCGCCTGGTGAGGAGGCCCAGCCTATTCCAACATGCTCTGCATTCTGGGTACACACATCTGCCATTGACCACAGGCGGCTCATTCCCAGACCTGGGAACGCTCCCCACGCCCGACCTCCCGAACTCTCCCAATACCTGGGAAAACCCCCCAACAAATACAACAGCCGCACGTCCAGCAGCATTAACTCCTGAACTCTCCCGAGTCGCAGAGGTGGGTGTGAGGTCAAACTCACCGTGAGACGGAGAGTGATACTCAGGTTGGGGGGCCAGAGGCTAATTCAAAGAGGGATGTCTTAAAGAGTGTCTGAAAGGAAGAGAGAGGCGGGGAGGCTTAGGGAGGGAATTTCCGAGCTCAGTGCCCCTGTCCCCCAGGCGGCTGAAGGCCTGGCTGCCAATGGCGGAGCGATGGGAATCGGGGGATGCTCGAGAGGCCGGAATCGGAGGAGCACAGAGATCACGGAGTGTTTTAGGAGGCGCTGTTAGGGAGGGAGTTCCGGGATTTTGTACGTGTGGTGTAGGTACACCCACGGCGCTGTTAGGGAGGGAGTTCCAGGATTTTGTCCGTTTGGTGTAGGTACACCCACGGCGCTGTTGGGGAGGGAGTTCCAGGATTTTGTCCATGTGGTGTAGATACACCCATGTCGCTGTTAGGGAGGGAGTTCCAGGATTTTGTCCATGCAATGTAGGTACACCCATGGCACTGTTAGGGAGGGAGTTCCAGGATTTTGTCCGTGCGGTGTAGGTACACCCACAGCGCTGTTAGGGAGGGAGTTCCAGGATTTTGACCCAGCGACAGTGAAAGAATGGCCGATATAATTCCAAGTCAGGATGGTGAGTGGCTTGGAGAGGAACTTCCAGGTGGTGATGTTCCCATGTGTCTGCTGCCCTTGTCCTTCTAGATGGTAGTGGTCGTGGGTTTGGAAGGTGCTGTCGAAGGAGCCTTGGTGAATTCCTGCAGTGCATCTTGTAGACGGTACACACAGTGCTGCTACTGTGCATCGTTGCTGGAGGGAGTGAATGTTTGTGGATGGGGTGCTGATCAAGCGGGGCTGCTTTGTCCTGGATGGTGTCGAGCTTCTTGAGTGTTGTGGGAGCTGCACTCATCCAGGCAAGTGGGGAGTATTCCATCACACTCCTGACTTGTGCCTTGTAGATGGTGGACAGGCTTTGGGGAGTCAGTAGGTGAGTTACTCATCACACGATTCCCAGCCTCTGACCTGCTCTTAGGGCCACAGTATTTATATGGCTGGTCCAGTTCAGTTTCTGGTCAATGGTAACCCTGAGGATACTGATAGTGGGGGATTCAGTGATGATAATGCCATTGAACATCAAGGGGTGATAGTTAGATTCTCTCTTGTTGGAGATGGTCATTGCCTGACACTTGTGTGGCAAGAATGTTACTTGCCACTTGTCAGCCCAAGTCTGGATATTGTCCAGATCTTGCTGCATTTGTAAACAGGATATACCTGGACAATTTTCCATATAGCCGGATAGGTGCCAGTGTTGTAGCTGTACTGGAACAGCTTGGCTAAGGGTGCGGCAAGTTCTGGAGCACAAGTCTTCAGTATTATTGCTGGAATATTGTCAGGGCCCATAGACTTTGCAGTATCCAGTGCCTTCAGATGTTTCTTGATATCACATGGAGTGAATCGATTTGGCTGAAGACTGGCACCTGTGATGCTGGGGACCTCCAGAGGAGGCTGAGATGGATCATCCACTTGGCATTTCTGGCTGAAGATTGTAGCAAATGCTTCAGCCTTATCTTTTGCACTGATGTGCTGGGCTCCTCCATCATTGAGGATGGGGATATTTGTGGACACTCCTCCTCCAGTGTGTTGTTTAATTGTCCACCACCATTCATGACTGGATGTGACAGGACTGCAGAGCTTAGATCTGATCCGTTGGTTGTGGGATTGCTTAGCTCTATCACTTGCTGCTTATGCTGTTTAGCACGCAAGTAGTCCTGTGTTGTAGCTTCACCAGGTTGACACCTCACTTTTAGCTATGCCTGGTGCTGCTCCTTGCATGCCCTCCTACACTCTTCATTGAACTAGGGTTGATCTCCTGGCTTGATGGTAATGGTAGAGTGGGGATATGCCGGGCCATGATGACTTGGCCAGTAATGGTGCTACCATGCCACTCTTGATGATGGACATTGAAGTCCCCCACCCAGAATACATTCTGCACCCTTACCACCCTCCAAGTGGTGTTCAACGTGGAGGGGCACTGATTCAGCAGCTGAGGGAGGGCGGTACATGGTAATCAGCAGGAGGTTTCCTTGCCCATGTTTGACCTGGTGCCATAAGAAGTCATGGGGTCCGGAGTCGATATTGAGGACTCCCAGGGCAACTCCCTCCCGACTGTATACCACTGTGCCACCACCGCTGCTGGGTCTGTCCTACCAGTGGGACAGGACATACCCAGGGATGGTGACGGTGGTGTCTGGGACACTGGCTATAAGGTATAATTCCGTGAGGGTGACTATGTCAGTCTGTTACTGTGAGACAGCTCTCCCAATTTTGGCATTAGCCCCCAGATGTTTGTAAGGAGGACTTTGCAGGGCATACAGAGCTGAGATTGCTGTTGTTGTTTCCGGTGCCTTGGTCGATGGTGAGTGGTCCGTCCATTTTCATTCCTTTTTTGCAACTGATACAACTGAATGGCTGGCTAGGTCATTTCAGAAGGCATTTAAGAATCAACCACATTGCTGTGGGTCTGGAGTCACATGTAGGCCAGACCAGGTAAGGAGGGCAGATTTCCTTCCCTGAAGGATGTTCGCGAACAACAAGGGTTCTTACAACAATTGACCTTGGTTTCACGGTCATCATTAGACTTTTAATTCCAGATTCTGATTGAATTCAAATTCCACTATCTGCCGGGGTGGGATTCGAACCCGGGTCCCCACAGCATTACCCTGGGTCTCTGGATTACTAGTCTAGTGACAATACCCCCCACCCCCGTTGTGACACTGTTCTGTGGCATTATATCAAATGCCTTATGAATGTCCATGTACACCACATCTGCCGCATTACCCTCATCGACCTTCTCTTGTTACCGCGTCAAAGAGAAACTCTAGTTAAACATTATCAAATCCGTGCTGCATTTCCTTCATCAATCCACAGTTGTCCAAGTCAATATTACTGGCCTGTAGTTGATGGGTTTATCTCTGCACCCTTTCTTTGAACAAGGGGGTAACACTTGCAATTCTCCATCCTCTGGCACCAGCCCTGTATCTAAGGAAGGCTGGAAAATTATGGCCAGTGCCTCCCCAATTTCCTCCCTTCCTTCCCTCAGTATCCTTGGATGCATCTGATCTGGTCCTGGTGACTTGTCAACTTTAAGTACATTCATCCTGTTACCTCCCCTGTCAAATCTTTAACCCATCGGGTATCTCAACTCCCTCCTCTTTCACTATGATTTGGGCAGTATCGTCCTCCTCGATAGAGACAGATGCAAAGTGTTCATTTAGTGTTTCAGCCAGGACCCTCTTGTCCATCCGTAGGTCACTGATTGACCCCACCCCTCCTTTTACTGCCCTTTTACTACATACCGAGAGAAGGTCAGGTGTGACGGGGTAATATTGGAACCCTTTGAGACCCACAGTCAGGTCAAATGGGTTTAAATTCTGTATTAGAACCATATCTTTCAGGACAATATTTTTTAAAACGTGGAAAGACATTGCATTATCTGGACACTTGGATGCTTGACCTGGAGTTTTTATTTGAAAGGGTCATAAGTTCACCTTTGGCCTGGGACCTTTGCCTTTTCCACAAAATCACCTGAGCAGCATGGGACTTGAGGGGGAAGAGATGTTGGCTTGCTTGCACTGCAATTATTTTAATGGGTGGGAAACAAACTGGTTCAAAGGCAAAGGCTTTGTACTGGATGTACTGGAAATCACACGACAGAGATGAACTTTAAGTTTTGAACTTGCTCCTTTTTGAATTCAGTTGGGGACTGAACTAAGAAGGGGGAAGCCTGCCCAGCTTTCTTTGCCTTGCCTGAAACCGTGTGTTGGTCCAGCCAAGAATCTTCATCTCAGTGGAACTTGTCTGTCTTTGGAAACCCGAGAGGCTGAGGCGCGAAGGATTGATCCGGCTCTATTTTCCTCCGTGCCGAAGCTCCATCGGTGAGAACCTCCAGACATCGACTGGGACTCGTGATCTGTCTTCATGTGAGGGTGTTCCAGATTGACAATGTTGAAACTCTGTGCACTTTATCTTTTTTTGTATAAAGTCTATCCTCCAAAGCCCATCTCCGCAGGGACTCTGTTTGTCTATCGTTTGTTTGTGTGCGCGCACACACTAGGATATTATTAAAAGTGATCGATAGTTATACTGCCAGATGACAACGGTGTTTTAACCAGTTCTTGCAACTTATTTTAAAAAAGTTTTGTTTGAGAATAAATCAATCATTCGGAGTTTATAGAAAGGAATCTGGTCAAAGTCTCTTTTATCCTGGTTCTAATAGTTGTGATGGTAAATAATTGGCCATTGTAGTCAGTTCACTAAACTTTTAAACCAGCAGCCTGACCTGTGCAGTAGTCGGGCTGGATAGACTGCGCACTCTTCCCATCTCAGTAATAACAGCTAGCACCAGTACTCTGGCATATTCTTCTCTTTAGATGACCTGAAGGCAAGTGACAGCAGCCCAGAGGGTGTCTGTTTACATACCAGGACTGACAGAGGCCTTGCCTGCCTGAGATCAAAGGCAAAGGTGCTGAGTCCTCATCACAGACACTGATGATGCTGCACCAACATTCCACACTGAGGAACACCTTCAGCGGCAAATGGACAAGGCTTGCTCAGGCCTGTAAAAAGTTTGGTTTGACCAGCAGCATCAGGAAGATCAATGGCGGGGTCCAGGCCATCGCCATGCTGCCCTCTATCAGCAGTGACACAGAGGCTGGAGGTTGTTGATAGCTCCACATATGTAGACTCCACAATCAGCAGCAACCTGTCACGGTGCTGAAGCCTACACACACACACACACACACGCACACACACACCCTGCAACAAACTGCAGCTGTTATGTCCAAGCTGAGTAACAAACTTTAGAACAGCAGCCCGACTGCCAACACCAAACGTCAAGCCTACCGAGCCTGCGTCCTCAGTCTACTCCTCTACAGCGATGGGGCTCGGGCAACCAGGCAGGGGAAAAGGCTGAACAGTTTGCACCTCCGCTGTCTCGGGCATCTCGCTGACATCTCCCGGCCGGAAAAGGTCACCAACTCGACAGGGCCTGGAGCGTTCCAATACCATCAGCAGACACTCGCGGCTAAGCCAGCAATGTCTGCCCTGGTTCGGCCGAGCTCACCAAACATACCCAAAGATCTTCTGTACGGTGAGCTGACCACTGGGTCACGACCCTCTGAACACCCATGTCTCGGCTACAAGGACACCCGCAGGCAAGGTATGAAGAGGGAGGGGGCTGGCACTGACAACTGGGGGGGTGGGGGGGGGGGACACTCGCTGACGGCCATGACCTCTGGTGACTGACCGTTTGGAAGGGCATCGGAAGACGCGACCACCAATGAGAAGCTCCGCTGGCCGAGAAGAGGCCCCAGAGGAAAAGAGGGCAGCTCCTGCACCCTCTCAGTCCCTGTGTCTTCCTCAGCTGCAGATACAGCAGAGACTGCCATCCCAGAGTGGGCTCCTGAGCCACTCCAGGTGATGCTTAACCCCCCCCAGAGCTGAGCACCACGGCACAAACCTTCAGCTTACAAGATGGGAAGCTGCCTCGTAGAAAGGAAAAAAAAACCTATCGAAGACGTTGGGGTTCCCTTTTAATTTAGCTGCCAGTCTCTTCTCATGCCCTCTTTTCTTCTCCGATTTTTGTTCAGCTGCCCTCTGAACCTCCTGTTTTACAGAATTGACGTATTGAGTCTACTTTCTCCATTGCATTATTTAACCGATATACCGTTTCCTGCATCACCCCTCTCTTTCGTCACCCAGGGAGGAACGTACCCTTGGCTGCACCCAAACCATCTCCTCTTTAAAGGGAAGCCCATTGCTCAGTTACAGCTTTGCAGGCTCAGCTTGTGTTCAAATTTACCAGGACCAGATCCATTCTCACCCCCAGTGAAATTGCGCCCCCCCCCCTGCAATCTCAACTCATTATTTTTCCTCTGGATTGCTCCTTGTCCTTCTTCAAGGTCAGCCTGAGCTGTATACTATGATCGATGTTTCTCAAGAGGTTCCCCTACTTACACTTGTACCATTTGACTCACCTCACGCCCCAGGACCAGAACCAGCAGCGTGTCCTTCCTTGTCCGACCGCAAGCACACTGATGTAGAAATCTGAGAAACTATTTGTCCTCTCCGCCCTTTACACTATTTATGATACAGGCTGCCAGGCCTTTTGGGTCATGGCCTGACAGAAAATGTGCAAGTGTGAGCTTCACGTCTTGGCTCCTTCAAACACAGAACACTGTCCCTGAGCCCCAGGATGGGATGGTGGGGGCACGTGGTCCCCTCGGGAAGGGTTAGCACCACCCCGTCGCAAGGGGGAGGAGCGTGGGTGTAAACACCGTCCCCTCGCACACAAGACGGCGCAGGGAGACGCGGTCCTCTGGCTGGAGGGGCAGTGCCAATAGTGAGAGTCCCCATTTCCCTCAATCAGGACCACACGAGTTGAATGAGTCCCAGGTAGAAACATGAGTTATTTTAAAATTTTTTAATGACATTTCCTCACAGGGAGAAGGTCCATGAGAAACATAAATGCCACATACAGTATGTGGGAAAGACTTTCAAACATGTGCCACTCACTAACTAACCTAACCTCTTATGTAACATGTAAATATATCAATTTATATTAAATATAGAAATTGCCAGCCAACCAGCTGTCAATCCCAGTACCTCCCACCCGGACTATGTATCATCGTGACCTCCCTGCCTCACTCCCTCCCTGCCTCACTCCCTCCCTACCTTACTCCCTCTAACAGTCCCTCCATTCACCACTGCTACACCCGAAATTCGAGGCTTTCAAAGTACATTGAACTACTGTGGGAGCACCGCGCTGTTGGAGGGTCAGTGCTGAGGGAGCGCCTCGCTGTCGGAGGGTCAGAGCTGAGGGAGCTCCTCACTGTCGGAGGGTCAGTGCTGAGGGAGCATCGCACTGTCAGAGGGTCAGTACTGAGGGAGTGCCGCACTGTCAGAGGGTCAGTGCTGAGGGAGCGCCTCGCTGTCGGAGGGTCAGTGCTGAGGGAGCACCGCACTATCGGAGCGTCAGTGCTGAGGGAGCACCGCACTATCGGAGGATAAGTACTGAGGGAGCGCTGCGCTGTAGGAGGGTCAGTACTGAGGGAGTGCTGCGCTGTAGAAGGGTCAGTACTGAGGGAGTGCCGCACTGTCGGAGGGTCAGTACTGAGGGAGCGCTGCGCTGTAGGAGGGTCAGTGCTGAGGGAGTGCTGGGCTGTAGGAGGGTCAGTACTGAGGGAGTGCCTCACAGTCGGAGAAGCAGGACTGAGGGAGTGCCTCACAGTTGGAGGGTCAGGACTGAGGGAGTGCTGCACTGTCAGAGGGACAGTACTGAGGGAGTGCCGCACTGTCAGAGGGTCAGTACCGAGGGAGCGCTGCGCTGTAGGAGGGTCAGTACTGAGGGAGCGCTGCGCTGTAGGAGGGTCACTACTGAGGGAGCGCCGAGCTGTCAGAGGGTCAGTACTGAGGGAGTGCCGCACTGTCAGAGGGTCAGTGCTGAGGGAATGCCGCACTGTCGGAGGTGTCGTCTTTCGGGGAATCTTTAAAATCTGGTCCCGTGGGGTGGGTTCCTCTGGGTGAGCTACTGTCAAAAATTCTCCCACACCTGATACTATGCAAACGAAACATTACCGGAGAGTTGATGAGGGATCTTGCTATTCACAAATCAGCTGCCCTATTACCAATTTACCATCAATTAACCCAATGGCTGTAAAGAGCTTTGAGAATGTCTGAAGATGCAGGACAGGTACAGCACCGTGTTAGATACAGAGTAAAGCTCCCTCTACACTGTCCCCATCAAACACTCCCAGGACAGGTACAGCACCGTGTTAGATACAGAGTAAAGCTCCCTCTACACTGTCCCCATCAAACACTCCCAGGACAAGTACAGCACGGTGTTAGATACAGAGTAAATCTCCCTCTACACCGTCCCCATCAAACACTCCCAGGACAGGTACAGCACGGGGTTAGATACAGAGTAAATCTCCCTCTACACCGTCCCCATCAAACACTCCCAGGACAGGTACAGCATGGGGTTAGATACAGAGTAAAGCTCCCTCTACACTGTCCCCATCAAACACTCCCAGGATAGGTACAGCACGGGGTTAGATACAGAGTAAAGCTCCCTCTACACTGTCCCCATCAAACACTCCCAGGACAGGTACAGCACGGGGTTAGATACAGAGTAAAGTTCCCTCTACACTCTCCCCATCAAACACTCCCAGGACAGGTACAGCACGGGGTTAGATACAGAGTAAATCTCCCTCTCCCTTCCTGTCTGGGGTTTTTCCCAAACAGATACATCATGGTTCAGACTCAAATCTGCCCCCCCACCCCTGTTTTGCTCCCCATCCCCACAGTTCTCCCATTGTCTTTGTACCGGAGAGGGCTGGTCCCAATTGTCCATTCCAGAGATGAGGCTCATAGTCTTTTAGCGGAGAGCAGGCGCCGGGCCAATTCACTGCCAGCTCTTCCTGTTCCCTTCCGGGGTTCGGAGAGATGGTCCCGCACGGGCTCCCGGCCCTTTGCCAGGGCCCCGCTGAGTCCAGAGTAAATCGACGCCACGCGTTCCATCAGCGAGCAGCTTTCACGTGGGAGTACTGGTGGCGCCGGAGGTTGTCCAGCCGATTGTAACTGCGGGCGCAGACGTCACAGCGGAATGGCTTGTTCCCCGTGTGGATGGTCTGGTGAGCTTTCAGAGCCGAGTGGAGGGCGAAGGTCTTCTGGCAGGCCGAGCATCGGTAGGGCTTCTGGCGAGGGGAGGGGGCCGGGGAGGGGGAGGGGGAAGGGGCCGTGGGCTCCAGTCCCTGGGCCAGGTGCCTGTGGGCCTGCAGGGCCGCCGGGTCGGCCAGCAGCTCGCCGCAGGCCGGGGCCTCCTGCTCGCCCAGGGCCAGCTCCTCAAAGGCCTGCTCGTGTTTGAAGGGCGGCTGCCAGACGTGGAGGAGCTGGTGGGCGTGGAGGGAGGACAAAGCCTCGAAGCTGGCCTCGCACTGCCCGCACTTGTACCGGGCCGGGGGACCCGTCTCCGCGCCCCCGTGACTGAGCTGGTGTTCGGTCAGCGAGGAGGAGTCCTCGAAGCTCTGGTCGCAGAGGTCACAGCGGAAGGGCTTCTCCCAGCTGTGAAGGAGCTGATGCTCCCCCAGCGAAGACGGGGTGTCGAAGGTCTCCTCGCACTGGTCACACTTGTACCGGGCTGGGGAACCGCTCTCCGCACCGTGACTGAGCTGGTGGGCGTGCAGCGATGACAAAGCCGCAAAGGTCTCCTCGCACTGGTCACACTTGTACCGGGCCGGGGATTGGGTCTCCGCGCCGTGGCTGAGCTGGTGTTCGGTCAGCGAGGAGGAGTCCTCGAAACTCTGGTCGCAGAGGTCACAGCGGAAGGGCTTCTCCCAGCTGTGAAGGAGCTGGTGCTCCCCCAGCGAGGACGGGGTGTCGAAGGTCTCCTCGCACTGGTCACACTTGTACCGGGCCGGGGATTGGGTCTCCGCGCCGTGGCTGAGCTGGTGTTCGGTGAGGGAGGAGGAGTCCTCGAAGCTCTGGTCGCAGAGGTCACAGCGGAAGGGCTTCTCCCAGTTGTGAAGGAGCTGGTGGGTCTGCAGCGAGAAAGCATCGGTCAGGTTCTCGCCGCACACGCCGCACTCGAACAGCCGGTCGGACGGCAAAGGGGCTACCAGGGGCAGGGTGCTGCTGGGGGCTTCCCGGCCCCCGAGGGGGGTGGCGGGGGGGGAGGAGGAGGAAGGGGAAGAGGCGCTGGCCATCGGGGGCTCCTCCACCGACCATTTGAAGGGCTGGCTGCACCGGTGCTCTGTCAGGGAGGCCGCGTTGGCAAAGGTCTCGCCGCAGGCCTCGCACTTGTATCCCCCCCGGGCGCCATGACCCGCCCGGTGGGCTCTCAGGGAGGCCGAGGAGATGAAGCTGTCGCCGCAGACGGTGCAGCGGAACGGCCGGTCCCCCAGGTGCACCCGCTGGTGCCGGCGCAGGTTGTCCAGCCGGTTGTAGCTCTTGGGGCAGACATCACACTTGAAGCAGCGGTCCCTGGGCCGGGTGGAGAGGCGGGACCCCCGCGGGATCGGGGGTGGAAGGGGCTGGTTCAGCCGCTCGCCGCTCACCGACCAGCGGAAGGCTCGCTGATCCCCCGGGCTGGGGCACCGGTGTTTCCTCAGCGAGATGGCCTGGCTGAAGCCTTTGCCACAAAGCAGGCACCGGAAGGGCTTGGCGCCCACGTTCCTGCAGTGGTGGGCGGAGAGCGCCAAGGGGCTCTCAAAGCTTTGGCCGCAGCCACTGCATTTGAGGCTCCGCTCTGCGTGGGTCACCCGGTGAGCTTCAAGTGAAGATGAGTCATTGAAGATCTCCCCACACACAGAACATTGGTAGGAAGGCTCGGTATGGATGGGTTGATGGGCTTCAAGTGAAGATGAATCATTGAAGATCTCCCCACACACAGAACATTGATAGGAAGGCTCGGTATGGATGGGTTGATGGGCTTCAAGTGAAGATGAATCATTGAAGATCTCCCCACACACACTGCATTGGTAGGAGGGCTCGGTATGGATGGGCTGATGAGCTTCAAGTGAAGATGAGTCATTGAAGATCTCCCCACACACAGAACATTGATAAGAGGGCTCGGAATGGATGGGTTGATGGGCTTCAAGTGAAGATGAGTCATTGAAGATCTCTCCACACACAGAACATTGGTAGGAGGGCTCGGAATGGATGGGTTGATGGGCTTCAAGTGAAGATGCATCATTGAAGATCTCTCCACACACACTGCATTGGTAGGAGGGCTCGGTATGGATGGTTCTGTGATCTTGAAGGGCAGCCCTGCTGTTGAAGATCTCCCCGCACTCCAGGCACTCGCAGGATCGCTCCAGGTGGAAGGGCCGGTGAGCCTGGAGAGCACTGGCGTCTCCGAACGCCTGGCCGCAAACCTCACACTCGAAGCGCGTGGCCACGTGGATGACCTGGTCGGGTGGCGAGGAGGGTGGCGTGGCAGTGACGACGGTGGGCTCCTCCCCGCCGGGAGGGGGCAGCACCCCCCCCGGGCACCGATGCTCGGCCAGGGAGGCCGGGCGGGCGAAGGTCTCGCCGCAGCCATGGCACTTGTAGCTGTGGCCCGCCCGGTGGGCGCGCAGCAGAGCCGAGGAGATGAAGCTGTCGCCGCAGACGGTGCAGCGGAACGGCCGGTCCCCCAGGTGCACCCGCTGGTGCCGGCGCAGGTTGTCCAGCCGGTTGTAGCTCTTGGGGCAGACGTGGCAGCGGTAAGACTTCTGGCCAGTGTGGATAGCCTGGTGCGCGCGGAGCGAGGTGGCTTTGGTGAAGCTGCGGCCACACACGGTGCAGCCAAAGGGCCTCTCGCCCGTGTGCACGTAGCCATGAACCAGCAGGTCGGACGACTGCTTGAAGGACTTGCCGCAGATGTTGCACCGGTGGACCTGCCTCTTGGTGTGAATCAGCCGGTGCGTCTGGACAGCAGACAGATCAGCAAAGGTCATCCCACAGACGTCACATCGATAGGCAGCTTCGGCGTGAGCCAGCTGGTGCGTCTGAAGGTCAGACGGATTGGGAAAGAGCTCCCCGCAGACGTCACACCGGTAGGGGGTCTCGGTGTGAGTTAGTCGGTGCGTCTGCAGGGCAGACGGCTCCGCGAATGTCTCTCCGCAGACGTCGCATCGGTAGGGGGTCTCGGCGTGAGTTAGTCGGTGCGTCTGGAGGCCAGACGGCTCTGTGAACGTCTCTCTACAGATGTCGCATCGATAGGGGGTTTCGGTGTGAGTTAGTCGGTGCGTCTGGAGGCCAGTCGGCTCCGTGAACGTCTCTCCACAGATGTCACATCGATAGGGGGTCTCGGTGTGAGTTAGTCGGTGCGTCTGGAGGGCAGACGGCTCTGCGAATGTCTCTCCACAGACATCACACTGATAGGGGGTCTCGGTGTGAGTTAGTCGGTGCGTCTGGAGGGCAGACGGCTCCGCGAACGTCTCTCCGCAGACGTCACATCGATCGGGGGTCTCGGTGTGAGTTAGTCGGTGCGTCTGGAGGCCAGACGGCTCCGCGAACGTCTCTCCGCAGATGTCGCACCGATAGGGGGTCTCGGTGTGAGTTAGTCGGTGCGTCTGGAGGGCAGACGGCTCCGCGAACGTCTCTCCGCAGACGTCACACCGGAACCGCGTCTCGACGTGAACGACCGGGTCTGTCTGAAGGGCGGGCGAGTCGGCCTCCAGCTTGGCCGGGGCCACCCACCCGCCCACTTGGTGCCCGGGCTGAAGCCTGGTGGGCAGCGGCCTCTTGGCCTTCCTCCGGCCCCTGGCCCCCCATCGCAGCTCGGCGGCGGCCCCCTGGTGACTGCGCTGGTGCCTCCTGAGGTTGTCCAGCCGGTTGTAGCTGCTGCCGCAGGTCTGGCAGCGATATGGCTTGTCACCGGTGTGGATGGACTGGTGGGCCAGCAGCGAGGAGGACATGCCGAAGCCCTTTTGGCACACGGGGCACTTGAAGGGCTTCTCGCCGGTGTGGCTGGCCTGGTGTGCCAGGAAGGTGGAGAAGAGGTTGAAGGATTTTTGGCAGAGGAGGCACTGCAGGGCCTTGCGGGCTCTGGTGTGGCTTCGCTGGTGCCTCTTGAGGTTCTCCGAGCGGTTGTAACTCTTGCCGCACTCTCCGCAGCGGTAAGGCCGCTCGCCGGTGTGCAGGCACTGGTGCAGGGCCAGCTTGGCCGAGCGGGTGAAGCCGCGGCCACAGACGCTGCACTTGAAGGGCTTCTCGGTCGAGTGGACGCGCTGGTGGGCCAGCAGGCAGGAGGAGTCGGTGAAACCCTTGCCGCAGACGGGGCACTTGAACGGCCGCTCGATCAGGTGGGTGCGCTGGTGCCTCCGCAGGTTGTCCAGCCGGTTGTAGGATCGGCCGCAGGTCTCGCACTTGAAGGGCTTGTCGCCGGTGTGGATGCACTGGTGAACAATCAGCTTACTCGACAGAGCAAACCTCTTCCCGCAAACTTCACATCTGTGTTCAGGACACACAAGAGAGAGAGAGAGAGAGAGAGAGAAAAAGAGGCAAAGGTTAGCGGGGCTGGGATGCAGCAAGTGACATTCGCACCTCACAAACACCAGGCAATAACCATCTCCAACAACGCTACACTATATAAACGGAGAGAGGTTGCAGAACTCTCCAGGTGCAGAGGGACCCGGGTGTCCTGGTACATGAATCATGTTAAAGTTAGTGATTCAGAAGGCAAATGGAATCTCCTCATTTACTCCAAGGGGAAGGGAATATAAAAGTTAGGGAAGTTTCCCTGCAGTTGTACAGGGCCGTGGTGAGACCACACCTGGAGCACTGTGCACAGTTTTGGTCTCCTTACTGGAAACAGGTATAACTGCGTTGAAGCAGTTCAGAGAAGTTTCACTCGACTAATACCTGGGGTGAGGAAATGTTGAGCAGGTTGGGCCCTGTACCCATTGGAGTTTGGAAGAATGAGAGGTGATCTTATTGAAACAGATAAGATCCTGAGGGTGGGGGAGGAGGGGAGCTTGACAGGGTGGAGGCTGAGAGGATGTTTCCCCACTTCGTGGGGGAGTCTAGAACGAGGGGGAAGGGGCACAGTTTCAGAATGAGGGGTCTCCTGTTGAAGACAGAGATGAGGGGGAATTTCTTCTCTCAGAGGGTGGTCAGTCTGTGGAAATCTCTCCCCCACTTCTCAGAGAGCAGTGAGGGCCGGGGTGTTGAATATATCCGAGGCTGAGTTAGACAGGTTTCTGATCGACAGGGGGAGGCGAGGGTTATGGAGGGACAGACAGGAGAGTGGAGCTGAGACCACAATCAGATCAGTCACAATCTTATCGAATGGGGGTAGCAGGCTCGAAGGGCTGAATGGTCTCCTCCTGCTCCTAAGTCCTGTGTTCCTAACAAGAGAGAATCTAACCACCTCCCCTTTACGTTCACAGAATTACAGAACGGTGACAGTACAGAAGGAGGCCATTCAGCCCATCATGTCTGCACCAGCTCTCCGAATGAGCAATTCCCTCAGTGGCACTCCCCCACCTTCTCCCTGTAATCCTGCACATTCTTCCTTTTCAGATAGCAATCCCATTCCCTTCTGAATACCTCGACTGAACCTGCTTCTCAGGCAGCACATTCCAGAATCTCAGAACCTTTACAGCACAGGAAGCTGCCATTCGGCCCATCGAGTCTGCACTGGCTCTCTGAAAGAGCATTTCCACCTAGTCCCACTCCCCTGCCTTATCCCTGTAACCTTACACATTCTCTCCTTTCAGGTAACAATCCAATTCTCTTTTAAATACCTCGATCAAACCTGCCTTCACCCCCCTCTCAGGAAGTTTGTTCCAGACTCCAACCACCCTCTGGGTGAAATATATTTTTCCTCATATCACATTTACTCCTTTTGCCCATTATTTTGAATCTGTGCCCTCTCGTTCTTGATGTCCTTTTGAGTGGGAACAGTTTCTCCCTCTTTACCCTGTCCACACCCCTCAGGATCTTGAATACCTCTGTCAAATCTCCTCTCAGCCTCCTTAACTCCAAGGAAAACAGTCCCAACCTCTCCAATTTTCCTCATAGCTACAGTTCTTCATCCCGGGAATCATTCTTGTGAATCTCCTCTGTACTCTCTCCAATATCTTCACATCCTTCCTCAAGTATGGAGCCCAGAACTGGAGGCAGAACTCCAGATGAGAACTAATTAGTGTTTTATACAAGTTCAACATGACCTCCTTACTCTTGTACTTAATGCCCCTGTTAATAAAGCCTAAGATACTATTTGCTTTATTAACTGTTCTCTCAACATGTCCTGCCACCTTCACTGACTTAAGTGCATCTACACAGAGGTCCCCCTGTTCCTGCACCTCCTTTAGAGTTTCTCCCTTTATTTTATGCTGTCTCTCCATATTCTTCCTGCCAAAATGAATCAGCTCACACTTCTCTGCATTGAACTTCATCTGCCACTTGTCTGCCCAATCCACCAACATGTCGATGTCCTTTTGAAGTTCAAGACGATCCCCATTACAGTTGACAACATTTCCAATCTTTGTGTCATCTGCAAATTTTGAAATCATTCCCTGCTCACCACAGTCTAGGTCATTAATATATACCAGGAACAGCAAGGGTCCCAACACTGGCCCCCTGGGGAACTCCACAGACAAACCTTCCCCCAATCTGAAAAACAACCATTTAACACTACTCTCTGCTTCCTGTCACTCAGCCAATTTCTTATCCAAGTGCCTACCTTCCCTTTTATCCCATGAGCTGGAATTTTGTTCAAGTCTGTTGTGTGGCACTGTATCAAATGCCTTTTGAAAATCCATATACACCACATCCACAGCATTGCCCTTATCAATCTTCTCTGTTACCTCCTCAAAAAAACTCCAGCAGGTTAGTTAAACATGATTTTCCCTTGATGAACCCATGCTGGCTTTCCTTAATAATCCTGCACCGGTCTAAGTGATGAGTGATTTTGTCCTGAACTATAGTTTCCAGAAGTTTCCCTACCACCGAGGTCAAACTGACTGGCCTGGAGTTGCTGGCTTTATATTTGCATCCCTTTTTGAACAAGAGTGTAACATTCGCATTTCTCCAGTCCTCTGGCACCTCTCCTGTGTCTAAGGAAGACTGGAAGATTATCACTAGCGCCTGCGAAATTCCCACTCTGACTTCCCTCAGTATCCTCAGATGCATCTCACCCGGTCCTGGTAGCTTATTTTAAATAAAGATAGCCTTTCTAACGCCTCCTCCTTCTCAATTGTAAATTCCTCGAGTGCACCAGTTACCTCCTCTCTCACCTCGGCCTGGGTAACATCTTCTTCCCTTGTGAAGACAGATACAAAATGCTTGTTTAATACCTCCGCTAATTCTCCTGTCTCCGCATGCAAGTCCCCTTTTTTATCCCTAATTGGCCCTACTCCTCCTTTTACCACCTTTTTATTATTTCTCAGCTTATAGAAGACCTTGGGATTCCAGATCCTAACGACGCGTTGCGTGAAAAAGTTTCTCCTCATGTCACCATTGCTTCTTTTCCTAATCCCCTTAAATCTGTGTCCCTTCTGGTTCTCCATCCTTCCGCCAATGGGAACAGTTCCTCCCTCTCTACTCTGTCCAGACCCCAAATGGTTTTGAACACCTCGATCAAATCTTCTCTCGACCTCTTCTCCAAGGAAAACAGTCCCAACTTCTCCAATCTCTCCCCGTGAACTGAAGTTCCTCATCCCTGGAACCATTCTCGTCAATCTTTTCCACACTCTCTCCAACGCCTTCACATCCTTCCCAAAGTGCGGAGCCCAGAACTGGACACAATATTCCAGCTGAGGCCGAACTTGTGTCTTATTACCAGCTCAACACACCCTCCCTGCTCTCGTACTCTCTGCCCCTATTAATAAAGCCCAGGATACTGTCGGCTTTATTACCCGCTCTCTCAACCTGTCCTGCCACTTTCAATGATTTACATACATATACACCCAGGTCCCTCTGTTCCTGCACCACATTTACCCTTTATTTTACACTTTTCTTCATGTTCTTCCTACCAAAAAGAATCACCTCACACTTCTCTGCATTGAACTTCATCAGCCATCTGTCCGCCCACTCCACCAACTAGTCTATGTCCTTTTGAAGTTCTACATTATCCTCCTCACAGTTCTCAATGCTTCCAAGTTTAGTATTATCCACAAGTTTTGAAATTGTGCCCTGTACACCAAGGTTTAGGTCATTAATATATGTCAGGAAAAGCAGGGGCCCCAACGTTGACCCCTGGGGAACTGCAATACAAATCTCCCTCCAGCCCGAAAAACATCCATTAACCACGACTCTGTTTCTGTCACTCAGCCAATTCCGTATCCACGTTGCTCCTGTCCCTTTTATTCCATGAGCTATGATCTTCCTCATAAGTCTGTTGTGTGGCACTGTATCGCCTTTTGGAAGTCTATGTACACCATATCAACAACATTACCCTCATCAACCCTCTCTATTACCTCTTCAAAAAAACTCCAGCAAGTTAAGAAATCCATGCTGGCTTTCCTGAATTAACCCACCTTTGCCCATGTGACTGTTAATGTCATCCTGAATTGTTGTTTCTGGAATTTTCCCACTGACTGGCCTGTAGTTGCTGGGCACATCTTTACGCCCTTTTTTGAACAAGGGTGTAATGTTTGAAATTCTCCAGTCCTCTGGCACCACCCCTGAGTCTAAGGGAGACTGAAAATTTATGGCCAGTGCCTCCCCAATTTCCGCCCTCACTTCCCTCAGTATCTTTGGATGCATCTCATCTGCTCCTGGTGCCCTGTCCATTTTTAAGTACAGGCGGCCTACCCAATACCCCCTCCAATTTCAAACCCATCCAACGTCTGAGTTTCCTCCTCTTTCACCACGGCCTGGATAGCATCTTCTTCCTTGGTAAAGACAGATGCAAAGTGTTGATTTAATACCTCAGCCGCACCTCCAGCCTCCATGTTTCAAACCCCTTTTTGGTCCCTGATGATAGAAACATGGGAAATAGGAGTCGTCGGCCATTTGGCCCCACGAGCCTGCTCTGCCATTCAACACGACCTCAATGGCATTTCCCACGCTATCCCCATATCCCACATTACCTTTGATGTCTAGAAATCTAGCGGCCTCAGTCTTGAACATACTCAATGACTAAGCCTCCACAGCCCTCTGGGATAGAGCCTTGCAAAGATTCACCACCCTCTGAGTGAAGAAATTCCCCCTCATCTCAGTCCTAAATGGCCTGCCCCTTATCCTGAGACTGTATCCTCTGGCTCTAGACCGCCCCCCCAAACCCCAGCCAGGGGAAACGTCCTGCAGCATTAACCATAGGAAAATTACGGTGCAGGAAGAGACCATTCAGCCCATCGTGTCCACGCCAGCCAAAAATAGAAGAAAGAAACCAGTTGCTCATTTTGATCCCAGTTTCCATCCCCTGGTCTGTATCCTCGCAGGTTAAAGCGCTTCAGGAGCAGATCCTGGGAGCTTCTCAATCAGTTGAGAGTTTCAGCCTCAACCACCAGTTTAGACAGTGAATTCCAGACACCCATCACCCTCTGGGTGAACAAGTTTTTCCCCATGTCCCCCTCTACTCCTTCTACCAACCCCCTTAAACCTGTGCCCCCCTGGTAACTGACCCCTTAGCTAGGGGGGAAACAAGTCTTTACTGTCTCTCCTATCTGGGCCCCTCATAAGCAGGTCACCCCCCACCCCCCTCCGCCTCCCCAAGGAAAACAACCCCAGCCGATCCAATCTCTCCTCCTAGCTGCAATTTTCAAACCCTGGCAACACCTTTGTAAATCTCCTCTGTGCTCTCTCCAGAGTAATGATGTCCTTCCTGTAATGTGGTGACCAGAACTGTACACAAAATTCCAGCTGTGGCCTAACCAGCGGTTTATACCGTTCTGGCATGACATTCCTGCTTTGGTATTCAATACCTCGTCCAATAAAGGAAACCATTCCTTACGCTTTCTTGACCACCTTCTCCACCTGTCCTGCCACCTTCAGGGACCTGTGGACATGCACTCCAAGGTCTCTCACTTCCTCAACCCCTCTCAATACCCTCCCGTTTATTGAGTATTCCCTTGCTTTATTTGCCCTCCTCACATTCCTGACCTCACACTTTCCTGGATAGAATTCCATTTGCCACTTCTCCACCCACTCAACCAAACCACCGATATCATTCTGGAGTCGGAAGCTATCCTCTTCACTATCAACTACACGGCCAATTGCCTCCCACATTTAAATCCAATCATTAATATATACAACACACAGTAAGGGGCCCAACACTGAGCCCTGTGGAACACCACTGGAAACTGTTTTCCATCTACAAAAACACCCATTGACCATTACCCTTTGTTTCCTGCCATGGATCCAACTCACCACCTTCTCCTGCAGGCTCGAGGGGCTGAATGGCCTATTCCTGCTCCTCATTCGTATGTTTGTATCTCACTTTCCTGACCAGCCTGCCATGTGGGACCTTGTCGAACGCCTCCCTGAAATCCATGTAGACAACATCCACTGCACTACCCACATCAATCCTCCTTGTTACTTCCTCAGAAGATTTGATTTAAGTTAGTAAGACACGACCTTCCCCCTGACAAAACCGTGCTGACTATCCCTGATCAATCTGTGCCTTTCTAAGTGATAGTTTATCCCGTCTCTCAGGATTGTTTCCGATAATTTGCCCACCACTGAAGTCAGACTGACCGGCCTATAATTTTCTGGCCTATCCATCGCACCCTTTTTTAAATAATGGTATAATGTTCGGAGACCTCCAATCCTCTGGGACCTCACCTGTATCTAGTGAGGATTGGAAAGAGATCCTTAGAGCAGCCGCTATTTCCTCCCTGGCTTCCTTCAACAGCCTGGGATACAATCCATCCGGCCCTGGTGATTTATCCACCTTCAAGGGTGTTAGTCCCTCCAGTACTTCCTCTCTCACTTTGCATATTGTATCTAATATTTCACAGAATCACAGTGCAGAAGAGGCCCTTCGGCCCATTGAGTCAGCACCGACACGTGAGAAACACCTGACCTACCTCCCTAACCCCATTTACCAGCACTTGGCCCATAGGCTTGAATGTTTATGAGGTGCCAAGTGCTCATCCAGGTACTTTTTAAAGGATGTGAGGCAACCCGTCTCCACCACCCTCCCAGGCAGCGCATTCCAGACCCTCACCACCCTCTGGGTCAAAAAGTTTTTCCTCACATCCCCCCTAAACCTCCTGCCCCTCACCTTGAACTTGTGTCCCCCTTGTGACTGACCCTTCAACTAAGGGGAACAGCTGCTCCCTATCCACCCTGTCCATGTTCCACATAATAGAAACAAGGAGGAGGCCGCCATTTGGCCCTTCGAGCCTGCTCCGCCATTCATCATTATCATGACTGATCATCCAACTCAATAGCTTGCTCCCGCTTTCTCCCCATACCCTTTGATCCCTTTTTTCCCCAAGAAATCTTGTACACCTCGATCAGGTCGCCCCCCCCTCAGTCTTCTCTGCTCCAACAACAACAACCCAAGTCTATCCAACCTCTCTTCATAACTTAAATGTTTCATCCCAGGCAACATCCTGGTGAATCTCCTCTTTTTCACCACCCCACTAACATGCCCCTCCGCCTTCAGAGATCTATGGACACACACGCTAAGGTCCCTTTGTTCCTCAGAACTTCCTAGTTCCATGCCGTTCATTGAATACTTCCTTGTCAAATTACTCCTTCCAAAGTGTACCACCTCACACTTTTCAGGGTTAAATTCCATCTGCCACTTATCTGCCCATTTGACCATCCCGTCTTTATCTTCCTGTAGCCCAAGACACTCAACCTCACAGTTAACCACCCGGCCAATCTTTGTGTCATCCACAAATTTACTAATCCTACCCCCCACATAGTCATCTATGTCGTTTATATAAATGACAAATAATAGGGGACCCAGCACAGATCCCTGTGGTACACCACTGGACACTGGCTTCCAGTCACTAAAACATCCTTCTGTCATCACCCTCTGTCTCCTACAACTAAGCCAATTTTGAATCCACCTTATCAAATTACCCTGTATCCCATGTGCATTTGCCTCCTTTATAAGTCTCCCATGTGGGACCTTGTCAAAGGCTTTGCTGAAATCCATATAAACTCCATCAACTACACTACCCTCATCTACACACCTGGTCCCACCTCCTCAAAAAATTCAATCCAATTTGTTAGGCATGACCTCCCTCTGACAAAGTCATGCTGACTATCCCTGATCAAACCTTGCCTCTCCAAGTGGAGATAGATACTCTCCTTCAGAACTTTCTCCAATAGTTTCCCTACCACTGACGTGAGACTCACTGGCCTGTAGTTCCCTGGCTTATCTCTACAACCCTTCTTAAATAGCGGAACCACATTAGCTGTTCTCCAGTCCTCTGGCACCTCCCCCGTGGCCAGAGAGGAATTAAATATTTGGGTCAGAGCCCCTGCGATCTCCTCCCTTGCCTCCCTCAGCAGTCTGGGACACAAATCATCCGGACCTGGAGATTTGTCCACTTTTAACCCTGCCAACACCTCCAATACCTTGTCACTCCCTATATCAATTTGCTTAAGAACCTCGCAGTCTCTCTCCCCGAGTTCGATACCTTCATCCTCATTCTCTTGGGTGAAGACGGATGTGAAGTATTCGTTCAACACTCTACCGATGTCCTCTGGCTCCACCCATAGATTGTCCCCTTGGTCCCTAATGGGCCCTACTCTTTCCCTGGTTATCCTCTTCCCATTGATATACTTATAGAATATCTTGGGATATCCCTACATTTACCAGCCAGAGCTTTCTCATATCCCCTTTTTGCTCTCCTAATTGCTTTCTTAAGCTCCACCCTGCACTGTCTGTACTCCACTAATGCCTCCGCTGATTTGCTTCCCTTGTACCTGCTAAAAGCCTCCCTTTTCCTTCTCACCATATCCTGAATATCTCTGGTCATCCATGGTTCTCTGGGCTTGTTACTCCTTCCTATCACCCTAGAAGGAACATGTTGTGCCTGTACCCTCCCCATTTCCTTTTTGAACGCCCCCTACTGCTCTTCTGTGGATTTCCCCACAAGTAGCTGTTCCCAGTCTACCTTGGCCAGATCCTGCCTTATTTTACTAAAATCCACTCTCCCCCAATCCAAAACATTTTTTTGCAAATTGTCGATTTCTTTGTCCGTAACAAGCTTAAATTGTACCATGTTGTGGTCACTATTGCTAAAATGGTCCCCCACCACCACCTCAGCCACCTGTCCAGCTTCATTCCCCAGAATTAGGTCCAGCACTGCACCGTCCCTTGTTGGACCCTCTACATATTGACCTAAAAAGTTCTCCTGGACACATTTCAAGAAATCCACTCCATCCAACCCCTTAACACTCTGTCTATCCCAATTAATGTTGGGAAAGTTGAAATCGCCTCAATTTCCCGCTGACTATCTGGGGGTCTATAATAAACACCTAACAATGTGGCTGCCCGTTTTTTATTCCTAAGCTCTACCCACAAAGCTTCATTCGATGCCCCCTCCAAGATATCATCTCTCCTTAACTAATAATGCAACGCCTCCTCCTCTTTTACCCCCTCCCCTGTCTCTCCTGAAGATTCTATATCCCGGAATGTTGAGCTGCCGATCCTGCCCCTCCCTCAACCACGTCTCAGTGATGGCGACTATATCACAATTCCACATGTCAACCCACACCCTCAACTCATCCATTTTACCTGTAATACTCTTGGCATTAAAGTAGAGGCCATCCAGCCTTGCCTTACTCCCTTGAAACTTAATGCAGTTGTACTCCCTGTGACTTGATTGTTTTACTGTATTATGATATGACACTCCTCCTGTTTAACTAGAATGTCTGCTTCATCCCTCTCTTTAGTGAAGACATAGAAACATTAAAACTAGGAGCAGGAGTAGGCCATTCGACCCTTCAGGCCTGCTCCGCTGTTCAACATGATCACGGCTGATCCTCTCTCTCAAGGCCGTACTCTCGCGCTCTCCCCATACCCCTTGTCGCCTTTAGAGTCCAGAAATCCATCTGCTTCCTTCTTAAATACATATTCAGTGACTTGGCCTCCACAGCCTCTGTGGTAGAGAATTCCACAGGTTCACCACCCTCTGAGTGAAGAATTTTCTCCTCATCTCAGTCCTAAATGGTCTTCCCCGTATCCTCAGACTGTGACCCCTTGTTCCAGACCCCCCGCCCAGCCAGAGGAAACATCATCCCTGCGTCCAGTCTGTCCATCCCTATCAGAATTTTATACTTTTCAATGAGATCCCCTCATTCTTCTAAACTCCAGTGAATACAGGGCCTAGTCAGCCCAATCTCTCCTCACTCGACAATCCCTCCATCCCAGGACTCAGTCTGGTGAACCTTCGCTGCGCTCCCTCTATGTCAAGTCTATCCTTTCTTAGGTAAGGAGACCAAAACTGCACACAATACTCCAGGTGTGGTCTCACCGAGGCCCTGTACAGCTGCAGTAAGACATCTTTGCTCCTGTACTCAAGTCCTCTCACAATGAAAGCCAACATACCATTTGCCTTCCTAACTGCTTGCTGCACCTACACACCTGCTTTCAGTGACTGGTGTACAAGGACACCCAGGTCCCTTTGTACATCAACATTTCCCAATCTATCACCTTTTAAATAATACTCTGCCATCCTGTTTTTCCTACCAAAGTGGATACCTTCACACTTATCCACGTTATACTGCATCTGCCATGTATTTGCCCACTCATTCAACTTGTCTAAGTCGCCCTGAAGCCTCTCTAAATCGCCTTGGGACAAAGTACTCATTGGGAACCCTGCCCACGTCTTCTCATCAACCCAGAAGTTTCCTTGTACATCTCTGATAGACCCTATCCTTTCCTCAGTTATACTCTTGCTCTTAATGTACTGGTAAAATATCTTAAGGCTTTCTTTGATTTTGCCTGCCAATATTTTTTCATATCCTCTGTTTGCTTACATAATTTCCATTTATACTTCACCCCTGTATTTTCTATACCCCTCTAGGCTTTCGACAGTATGGAGCTTTTTGTGACCTGTCATCAGCTTTCTTTTTCGGCTTTATCTTGGCCTGTATGCTTCTGGATAACCAGGGGGCTGCAGATTTGGCAGTGCCGCCCTTTTTCTTTGTGGGGGCATGTCCACACTTGGCATGCAGACTCTCGCTTTTGAAGGCCTCTCACTGATTTGACCCAGTTTTTCCTTCTTATAGATGTATCCAGTCCACTCTCGACAGCTCATCTCTCAGCTTTGGAAAATTTGTCTTCCACCAATTTAGAACTTTTACTCCTGTTCAACTTTGTCCTTTTCCATAATGATGCTAAATCGAACGGTATTATCACAGAATCACACAGTGCAGAAGAGGCCCTTCAGCCCATCGAGTCTGCACCGACGCGTGAGAAACACCTGACCTACCTACCTAATCCCATTGACCAGCACTTGGCCCATAGCCTTGAATTTTATGACGTGCCAAGTGCTCATCCAGGTACTTTTTAAAGGATGTGAGTCTAACCCGCCTCCACCACCCTCCCAGGCAGCGCATTCCAGACCCTCACCACCCTCTGGGTTAAAAAGGTTTTCCTCACATCCCCCCCTAAACCTCCTGCCCCTCACCTTGAACTTATGCCCCCTTGTGACTGACCCTTCAACTAAGGGGAACAGCTGCTCCCTATCCACCCTGTCCATGCCCCTCATAATCTTGTACACCTCGATCAGGTCGCCCCTCAGTCTTCTCTGCTCCAACAAAAACAACCCAAGTCTATCCAAACCTCTCTTCATAACTTAAATGTTTCATCCCAGGCAACATCCTGGTGAATCTCCTCTGCACCCCCTTCAGTGCCATCACATCCTTCCTATAATGTGGCGACCAGAACTGCACACAGTACTCCAGCTGTGGCCTCACCAAGGTTCTATACATCTCCAACATGACCTCCCTACTTTTGTAATAAGACCATAAGACATAGGAGCAGAAATTAGGCCAATCGGCCCATCGAGTCTGCTCCACCATTCAATCATGGCTGATAAGTTTCTCAACCCCATTCTCCCGCCTTCTCCCCGTAACCTTTGATCCCTTTACCTATCAAGAACCTATCTATCTCGGTCTTAAATACACTCAATGACCTGGCCTCCACAGCCTTCTTTGGCAATGAATTCCATAGATTCACCACTCTCTGGCTAAAGAAGTTTCTCCTCATCTCTGTTCTAAAAGGTCTTCCCTTTACTCTGAGGCTGTGCCCTCGGGTCCTAGTCTCTCCTACTAATGGAAACATCTTCCCCACGTCCACTCTATCCAGGCCTTTCAGTATTCTGTAAGTTTCAATTAGATCCCCCCTCATCCTTCTAAACTCCATTGAGTATAGACCCAGAGTCCTCAAACGTTCCTCATATGTTAAGCCTTTCATTCCTGGGATCGTTCTCGTGAACCTCCTCTGGACCCTCTCCAGGGCCAGCACATCCTTCCTGAGATACGGGGCCCAAAATTGCTCACAATATTCTAAATGTGGTCTGACCAGAGCCTTATAAAGCCTCAGCAGCACATCCCTGCTTTTATATTCTAGTCCTCTCAAAATAAATGCCAACATTGCATTTGCTTTCCTAACTACCGATTCAACCTGCAAGTTAACCTTAAGAGAATCCTGGACTAGGACTCCCAAGTCCCTTTGCACTCCAGATTTCTCAATTCTCTCCCCTTTTAGAAAATAGTCTATGCCTCTATTCTTCCTACCAAAGTGCATGATCTCACACTTCCCCACGTTGTATTCCATCTGCCACTTCTTTACCCATTCTCCTAACATGTCCAAATCCTTCTGCAGCCTCCCCGCCTCCTCAATATTACCTGTCCCTCCACCTATCTTTGTATCATCTGCAAACTTAGCCAGGATGCCCTCAGTTCCTTCATCTAGATCATTAATGTATAAAGTGAAAAGTTGTGGTCCCAACACTGACCCCTGCGGAACTCCACTAGTCACTGGCCGCCATCCTGAGACGGACCCCCTTATCCCCACTCTCTGCCTCCTGCCAGACAGCCAATCTTCTATCTATGCTAGTACCTTGCCTCTAACACCATGGGCTCTTATCTTACTGAGCAGCCTCCTGTGCGGCACCTTGTCAAAGGCCTTCTGGAAGTCCAAGTAGATAACATCCATTGGCTCTCCTTTGTCCAACCTACTCGTTACCTCCTCAAAGAATTCGAACAGATTTGTCAGGCATGACCTACCCTTGATGAAACCATGCTGACTTTGCCCGATTTTACCATGCACTCCCAAGTATTCTGAAATCTCATCCTTAATAATGGACTCTAAAATCTTACCAACGTCCGAGGTCAGGCTAATCGGCCTGTAATTTCCCATCTTTTGCCTCAATCCCTTCTTAAACAGGGGGGTTACATTAGCGATTTTCCAGTCCTCTGGGACCCTCCCTGACTCCAGTGATTCCTGAAAGATCACCACTAATGCCTCCACTATCTCTTCAGCTATCTCCTTCAGAACTCTGGGGTGTCATCCATCTGGTCCAGGTGATTTATCCACCTTCAGATCTTTCAGTTTTCCTAGCACCTTCTCCTTGGTAATGGCCACCAAACTCACCTCTGCCCCCCGATTCTCTTGAACTTTGGGGATGTTACTCGTGTCTTCCACCGTGAAGACTGATGCAAAGTACCCATTCAGTTCCTCCGCCATTTCTTTGTTCCCCACTACTACTTCTCCAGCGTCATTTTCCAGCGGCCCAATGTCCACTTTTGCCTCTCTCTTACCCTTTATATATCTAAAAAAGCTCTTGCAATCTTCTTTTATATTATTGGCTAGTTTACCCTCATATTTAATCTTCTCCCTCCTTATTTCTTTTTTAGTTGTCTTCTGTTGGCCTTTGTAGGCTTCCCAATCCCCTGGTTTCCCACTGCTCTTTGCCGCATTGTATGCTTTCTCTTTAGCTTTTATGCTGTCCCTGACTTCCCTTGTCAGCCATGGTTGCCTCGTCCTCCCTTTAGTATGCTTCTTCTTCCTAGGGATGAATTTTTGCTGCGTCTCCCAAATTACTCCCAGAAACTCCTGCCATTGCTGTTCCACTGTCTTTCCTGCTAGGCTCATCTCCCAGTCAATTCTGGCCAGCTCCTCCCTCATGCCTCTGTAGTTGCCTTTATTCAACTGTAATACCGTTACATCTGATCCCAGCTTTTTCCTTTCAAATTGCAGGGTAAATTCCATCATATTATGGTCACTTCCTCCTAAGGGTTCCTTCACCTTAACCTCCCTTATCAAATCTGCCTCATTACACATCACTAAATCTAGAATTGCCTGTTCCCTAGTGGGCTCCACCACAAGCTGCTCCAAAAGGCCATCTCGTAGACATTCCACAAATTCCTTTTCTTGGGATCCACTACCAACCTGTTTTTCCCATTCTACCTGCATATTGAAATCCCCCATGATCACTGTAACCTTGCCTTTCTTACACACCTTTTCTATCTCCTGATGTATCTTGTGCCCCACATCCTGACTACTGTTCGGACGCCTGTACATAACTCCCATTATGTTTTTTTTACCTTTGCGGTTCCTCAACTCTACCCACACAGATTCTACATCATCTGACCCTATGTCATTTCTTGCTATCGATTTAATTTCATTTCTTACTAACAAAGCAACCCCACCCCCTCTGCCAACCTGCCTATCTTTTCAATAGGGTGTATATCCTTGGGTATTTAGCTCCCAGTTCTGATCCCCTTGCAGCCATGTCTCCGTAATGCCTACCACAACATACCTGCCAATTACATTCTGCGCCACAAGCTCATTTACCTTATTCGGTATACTGCGTGCATTCAGATACAACACCTTCAGTCCTGTATTTCCCGTCCCCTTTCTCATTGTCGTCCCTTTATCTGATGTGATTGAAGTTAGATTCCTAGCCCTTTCCAAACACTCTGTCCTATTTTGTGTTCTGGAGACTTTAATAGCCTCACCTGGGCTCTCCTTTCTTTTCAGTTTTTTCATAATTTTCCATGAAGTTGAATCCACCCCCCACACACTAACCTGCTGCTTTGTTTCCCATTAGTCATACTTCTTAGAGTTTTACCCTTCCCTCCCCCACCCCCCCACCCCACTTTCTAGTTTAAAGTCCTGTTGACCACCCTATTTACCCTTTTCGCTAGAACATTGGTCCCAGATCAGTTCAGGTGGAGACCATCCCAACGGTACAGATCCCTCCTGTTCCAATACTGATGCCAGTGCCCCACGAAATAGAACCCCTCTTTCCCGCACCACTCCTTTAGCCACGTGTTTACTTCCCTTATTCTCGCGTCCCTATGCCAATTTGCACGTGGCTCAGGTAGTAATCCGGAGATTATAACCCTTGAGGTCCTGTTCTTTTAGTTCCTAGTTTCTGATAATCCCCAAACAGGTCCTCTTTCCTAGCCTTACCTATGTTATTTGTCCCAGCACAGCTACAGCACATCACCTGCCCAGCCATCTCGACTTAGATAATTAATTTATTAATTAGCTTGCAGTGTTTTTTTTTCAAATTTGGTGCAGATTTATCTATGCCTCGATTGATAAAGGCAAGTGTCCCATATGCCTTTTTCACCACCCCACTAACATGCCCCTCCGTCTTCAGAGATCTATGGACACACGCGCTAAGGTCCCTTTGTTCCTCAGAACTTCCTAGTGCCATGCCGTTCATTGAATACTTCCTTGTCAAATTACTCCTTCCAAAGTGTATCACCTCACACTTTTCAGGGTTAAATTCCATCTGCCACTTATCTGCCCATTTGACCATCCCGTCCATATCTTCCTGTAGCCCAAGACACTCAACCTCACTGTTAACCACCCAGCCAATCTTTGTGTCATCCGCAAATTTACTAATCCTACTCCCCACATAGTCATCTATGTCGTTTATATAAATGACAAATAATAGAGGCCCCAGCACAGATCCCTGTGGTACGCCACTGGACACTGGCTTCCAGTCACTAAAACATCCTTCTGTTATCACCCTCTGCCTCTTACAACTAAGCCAGTTGTGAATTCACCTTATCAAATTACCCTGTATCGCATGTGCATTTGCCTCCTTTATAAGTCTCCCATGTGGGACCTTGTCAAAGGCTTTGCTGAAATCCATATAAACTCCATCAACTACACTACCCTCATCTACACACCTGGTCGCCTCCTCAAAAAATTCAATCCAATTTGTTAGGCATGACCTCCCTCTGACAAAGTCATGCTGACTATCCCTGATCAAACCTTGCCTCTCCAAGTGGAGATAGATACTCTCCTTCAGAATTTTCTCCAATAGTTTCCTGAGCACTGAGATGAGACTCACTGGCCTGTAGTTCCCTGGCTTATCTCTACAACCCTTCTTAAATAGCGGAACCACATTAGCTGTTCTCCAGTCCTCTGGCACCTCCCCCATGGCCAGAGAGGAATTAAAAATTTGGGTCAGAGCCCCTGCGATCTCCTCCCTTGCCTCCCTCAGCAGTCTGGGACACAAATCATCCAGACCTGGAGATTTGTCCACTTTTAAGCCTGCCAACACCTCTAATACCTTGTCACTCCCTGTATCAATTTGCTCAAGAACCTCGCAGTCTCTCTCCCCGAGTTCGATACCTTCATCCTCATTCTCTTGGGTGAAGGTGAATGTGAAATATTTGTTCAACACTCTACCGATGTCCTCTGGCTCCACCCATAGATTGTCCCCTTGGTCCCTAATGGGCCCTACTCTTTCCCTGGTTATCCTCTTCCCATTGATATACTTACAAAATATCTTGGGATTTTCCCTACTTTTACCATCCAGAGCTTTCTCATATCCCCTCTTTACTTTCCTAATTGCTTTCTTAAGCTCCACCCTGCACTGTCTGTACTCCACTAATGCCTCCGCTGATTTGCTTCCCTTGTATCTGCTAAAAGCCTCTCTTTTCCTTCTCATCGTAACCTGAATATCTCTGGTCATTCATGGTTCTCTGGGCTTGTTACTCCTTCCTATCATCCTAGAGGGAACATGTTGTGCCTGTACCCTCCCCATTTCCTTTTTGAACGCCCCCCCACTGCTCCTCTGTAGATTTCCCCACAAGTAGCTGTTCCCAGTCTACCTTGGACAGATCTTGCCTTATTTTACTAAAAGCTGCTCTCCCACAATCCAAAACATTTTTTTGCAACTTGTCTATTTCTTTGTCCGTAACAAGCTTAAATTGTACCATGTTGTGGTCACTATTGCTAAAATGCTCCCCCACCACCACCTCAGCCACCTGTCCGGCTTCATTGCCCAGAATTAGGTCCAGCACTGCGCCGTCCCTTGTTGGACCCTCTACATATTGACCTAAAAAGTTCTCCTGTACACATTTCAAGAAATCCACTCCATCCAACCCCTTAACACTCTGTCTATCCCAATTAATGTTGGGAAAGTTGAAATCACCTAATATAATCACCCTATTGTTATTGTTTTTACACACCTCCGCAAAATGTGCACATATTTGCTCCTCAATTTCCCGCTGACTATCTGGGGGATAAACACCTAACAATATGGTCACTATTAGCTGTATTATGGTCACTATCTCCAAAATGGCCTCCCACTGCTACTTCATCCACTTGCCCAGCTTCATTTCCTAAGACTAAATCTAGAATTGTGCCCCCTCTTGTTGGACTTGTTATGTGTTGGCTAAAAAAGGTTCTCTTGAGAACAGTTCAAGAATTTTATGCCTTCTGTGCCCTTCACGCTGAGCCCTGTAAGAATTTTGTTATGTCTCAATGAGTTAGCCTCTCATTCCTCTAAATGCTAGAGAATACAGTCTGCTCAATCTCTCCTCATACGACACCCCACCATCCCACAAATCAGTCTGGTGAACCTTCACTGCACAGTCTCTATGGCCAGTATATACTTCCTTAGGTAAGGAAACCAAAACTGTGCACAATACTTTAGGTGAGGTCTCACCATGGCCCTGTACAGCTGCAGTTAGGCATCTTTACTCCTGCACTCAAATCTCCTCGTGATGAAGACCAACATACCATTTGCCTTCCTGATTGATTTAGCTTTCAGTGACTCCTGAACAAGGACACCCAGGTTCCTTTGGACATCAACACTTCCCGACCTCCCTCCGTTTAAGAAATACGTTGCCTTTCTGTTTTTCCTACCAAAGTGGATAACTTCACATTTTTCCACATTATATTCCATCTGCCATGCTCTTGCCGACTCACTTAGTCTGTCTAAATCCCCTTGACGCCTCTTTGCATCCTCCTCACAACTCACATTCCCACCTAGTTTTGCTGTCATCAGCAAACTTGGAAATATTACATCTGGTGCCCACATCCAAATCGTTGATATAGATTGTGAATAGCTGGGGCCTAAAGCACTGATCCTGATGGTAACCCCACTAGTCACAGCCTGGCCAACCTGAGATTGACCCGATTATCCCTACTCTCTGTTCCCTGTTCATTACCCAATCCTCAATCCATGCCGGTATATTCCCCCAATCCCACCTGCTCTAATTTTGCTGAGTAACGTCCTGTGTGGGACCTTATCGAAAGCTTTCTGAAAATCTAAATATACCACATCTACTGGCTCCCCCTTATCTATCCTGCTAGTTACATCCTCAAACTCCAACAGGTTTGTTAAACATGATTTCCCTTTCATAAACTCAAGTTTGACTCTGCCTAATCCTATCATTATTTTCTAAGTGTCCTGTTATCACATCCTTGATTATATAGTCTAACATTTTCCCCACTACTGGGTGTCAGACTAACAGGTCTGTAACTCCCCATTTTCCCTCCCCTACCTTTCTTAAAGGGCGGGATTACATTTCCCACCTTCCAATCTGCAGGAAGCATTCCAGAGTCTACAGAATTTTCAAAGATGACCATCAATGCGTCTACAATCTCTGCAGCCACCTCTTTCAACACTCTGGGGTGTAGAGCATCAGGTCCAGGGGATTTATCTACTTTCAGTAACATTAATTTCTCCAGTGGTACTTTTTTTACTCACACTAATTTCTTTCAGTTCCTCATTCTCACACTAGCCCCTTGGTTCTCTGCTATGATTAGGAGGTTTTTGTGTCTTCCTCTGTTAAGATAGAATCAGTCCTACTCCTCCTTTAACCACCCTTTTACTATTTATATGTCCATACAAGACTTTGGGATTCCTTTATATGTTAACTGCCAGTCTCTTTTCATACTCCCTCTTTGCTTCTCTTATTTGCTTTTTCACCTCCCCTCTGAACTTTCTACATTATGCCTGGTTGTCAAACTGTATTTTCTATCTGGCATCTGTCATGTGCACACTTTTTCTTCTTTATCCTAATTCAATGACATGGCCATCGCTGAATCCTCCACTATCTACATCCTGGGGGTTACCATTGACCAGAAACTGAACTGACCAGCCATATAAATACCGTGGCTACAAGAGCAGGTCAGAGGCTGGGAATCCTGCGGTGAGTAACTCACCTCCTGACTCCCCAAAGCCTGTCCGCCATCTACAAAGGAGTGTGATGGAATACTCTCCACTTGCCTGGATGAGTTCAACTCCAACAACACTCAAGAAGCTCGACACCGTCCAGGACAAAGCAGCCCCGCTTGATGGGCACCCCATCCACAAACATTCACTCCCTCCACCACCGACGCACAGTGGCAGCAGTGTGTGTACCATCTACAAGATGCACTGCAGGAATTCACCAAGGCTCCTTCCACAGCACCTTCTAAACCCACTACCACTACCATCTAGAAGGACAAGGGCAGCAGACGCATGGGAACACCACCAGCTGGAAGTTCCCCTCCAAACCCCACACTATCCTGACTTGGAAATATATCGGCCGTTCCTTCATTGTTGCTGGGTCAAAATCCTGGTACTCCCTCCCTAACAGTGCCGTGGGTGTACCTACACCACAAGGACTGCAGCGGTTCAAGGCGGCAGCTCACCACCACCTCCTCAAGGGCAATTAGGGATAGGCAATAAATGCTAGCCTACCCAGCGATGCCCGCGTCCCGTGAAAGAATAAAAACAAACTTACCTATAGAAACATTTACATACTTCTTGACAGTTTCATCTCATTCTATTTTCTCTCTCTTTATCACTTTTGGTCATCCTTTGCTGGCTTCTCTCTCTACCCTCAGCCTTACTACTCTTCTTGACAATATTATACATTTCTCTTCTCCATCTTGACCTCTTTAGTCAGCCACTGACAGAGCTCTTTCCTGCAGAGTTTTTATTTCTCAATGCAACGTACGCTCACTGAAAGAAATGTTTTAGAACTCTCAATGTTCATCGTTGCTTATCGATCATCGTAATTTTCCATTTAATTTCCCAATCTTAGTGAATTCACCCATCATGCCGGTGTCATTAGCTTTATCAAAGTTTAATACTCTATTTTGGACTTAACTACATCACTCTTGAACTCACATTTCAATTCCACTGTATTGTGATCGCTCTTCCCCAGAGGCTCAGATTACAAACTAACCCTGCCTCAGTGCACAAGCTAAGCTGTTTCCCTGACGCACTGTTGCCAGTGCACTCGATGAGCTGGTCCACCAGACGATCTCTGCCAGGTTATATCTCTGCAGCGAGTATGAAAATGAAAGCTCCCCATGCCCCTGGCAATGTCTTTGTTACAAACTCCACTAATTTCTTGCTGAATGCTCTGTCCAACATGACAGCTACTGTTAGGGGGGGGTGGGGGCGGTCTATAACCAAAAGCCACCAGCCTTTTCTACCCTTTGCTCTCCAGCTTACCTGATTTTACTTCCTGTTCTTCTGAGCCAAGATCCTTGTTCACTAATGCCCTTTACTGTCAGGCAACCCCATCTCCCTGCACCACCCTGACCCCAACACACCACCAGCCACCCCCACCACACAACACTCCTTTTCCATTCTGCCTGTCACTTTGACACGTCAAGTATCTCAAAATATTCAGCTCCCGGCCGCCTCGTAACCATGGCTATGGAGATTGAACCCTACTACCTCTCTCTCTTTGTGCCATTAATCTGCCTGGCTCATCATGAATCCTTTGTGCATTCAGATAGAGCACCTTGAATACTTTTTTTAAAATCTGCTAAGACCAACAAGTAATTAGGAAACCTAATTGAACCTCATCATTCATTGCGAGGGGGAGGTGAATACAGACATAGGGAGGTTGTGCTTTAGTTGTACAGGGAATTGGTGAGACCACATCTGGGGTATTGTGTACAGTGTTGGTCTCCTTACTTAAGGATGGATGTAAATGTGTTAGAAGCAGTTCAGAGAAGGTTTACCAGACTAATACCAGGAATGGGCGGCCTGTTTTATGAGGGAAGGTTGGACAGGTTAGGCTCGTACCCGCTGGAGTTTAGAAGAGTGAGAGAGGCGACTTGATTGAAACCTTTAAGATCCTGAGGGGTCTTGGACAGGGTGGATGTGGAGAGGATGTTTCCTCTTGCGGGAGAATCTTGAACGGGGGGGGGGTCACTGTTTAAAAATAAGGGGTCGCCCATTTAGGACAGATATATGGGAAAATATTTTCTCGCAGAGGGTGGTGAGTCTTTGGAACTCTCTCCCTCAACAGGCTGTGGAAGCAGAGCCTTTGAATATTTTTACGGCCGAGTGAGATAGATTCTGGATTAACAAGGGGGTGAAAGGTTATCGGGGGGGAGGGAGGCGGGAATGTGGGGTTGAGGTGACAATCAGACCAGCCACGATCTTATTGAATGGCGGAGCAGGGCTAGAGGGGCCGAATGGCCTCCTCCTGCTCCTGATTCTTCTGTCCACAGGGCCTTTCTTCCTGATACGTTATTAGCATTAAAACTGTCACACTCTGCTTTCTTCATCCTAATCACGGCGTCGCACTGTGGCCTTACCTGTCTCGATTTAATATTTTCTAATTCTCTAAACTATCTGGGCCCCAGCTCGAGCGGAGGGCAGAGGCCGGCACAGAGCTGATGGGCCAAAGTAGCAGGTTTCGCTGCTGGTGTACCCAGTGTGACTCTGCTGTGCCCTCTCCAAAGCGGGTGCTCACGCTGAAATCCATTTGCCGGTTTGGCTCACCTACCGCACTAACACCTCCTCGCGGTCCTGGGCTTGTGTCCAAGCCCAGAGAAAACACCGGCACCCCCCCACAAACCTCTAACCGCCTTGCCTCGCCCCAACCCGACCCCGGTGGCCGTGCCCTGCCTCACCTGAAAGGCCTCTCTCCGGTGTGCGTCCGCTGGTGATCGGACAGCTTCGAGGACTGGGCGAACCCCTTGCCGCAGATGTCGCACTTGAAGGGTTTCTGGAGGGGGCGGGAGCACTGGTGCACCAGGAAGGAGGAGAGGCGCTGGAAAGTCTTGTGGCAGACGCTGCACTGGCAGGGCTTGTCCTGGCCGAGGAGGCACTGGTGGTTGAAGAAGTCGCCCGCCTGGCTGAAAGCCTCCTTGCAGACGGAACACTGGAAGAGCCGGTCCTTGGTGTGCGAGCGGCGGTGCGCCCTCAGCTCGGTGGCAGTCAGGAAGGTGCGCTGGCACAGAGGGCACTGGAAGGAGGGGGCTGGGCCGTCCCTCGGAGGGCTCGAGGGCTCGTGGCTCTCTCGCACGTGGCCCTCCAGTTCCTGGGCACTGCCAAAGGCTCGGTGGCACACGGTACACACCAGGGGCTTCACCTCCGGCACCAAGTCCTCCTGCTGCCCGAGGTCCATGGGCAACCCCAGCCCCTCCTCCACGGGGATCCCTGGGGGCAGAACGCCAGGGCTGTGCTCCCCCTCCTCCTCCTCTTCCTGGGCAAAAATGGCAGCCTCGCGGGGCTCCTGGGCTGATGCCTCGTTCTCAGTCTCCTCTTCTTTACTGCCAAATTAAAGAGAAAATAGATGAAGAGATCCTGGTCTCAGGACACAAAAAAGAAACCCATTCAACAAAACCCCCCCCTCTCCTCGAGCCTGTTACACAGGAACAGGAGGAGGCCCATTCAGCCCCTCGAGCCTGGGATTAACTGGGTTGCTCGTTCAGCCACGATGGGCTGAATGGCCTCCTCCTGCAGCTATAACCGTGTCTCAGATTAGGGTCTCCACCGCTGACATTCGGCTGCCAATGTGTACTTCTAGCTCTATCCCTCAGCAAGGTAGTTGCAATCCTCCAGTCCCCTGGCACCACATCCCCACCACCCCCCACCCAAATCGAACTCTGACATGAAGATTGTGGACAGAGTCTCCATAATTTCAACTCTCCCATCCCTCAGTGACTGCGGCCACATCCCACCCAGAAGGGTTTACCTCACTGCCCGAGGAAACACAGCTCAGGCAGGTGTTAATACGGAGGCCTGTAGGTGAAGTGAACAGAATAGACAGGCCCTGGGGGCTGCCGCTTTAACCGATGGCTCCTTTCACTACCAAATCTGGAGCCAATCATTGTAAATACTGACTCCAGCGCACGGTCCTTTTAAGTGCCAATTGAGGGGGCCACGGCTCCTTTAAGTACTGACTACAGGGGCCGCGGACCCTTTAAGTACCGAATTGGAGGGGGGGAGCGCGGCCCCTTTAAGTACCAACATCGGGGGGGCCGCGGTCCCTTTAAGTATCGACTACAGGGGGGGGGGGCACAGTCCCTTTAAGTACTGAAGTACTGACTGCGAGAGCCACGGTCCCTTGAAGTACCGACTCTGGGGGCCACGGCCTTTAAGTACCGACACCGGGAACAGTGGTCCCTTTAAGTACCGACTGCAGGATCCGCAGTCCCTTTATATGCCGACTGTGGGGGCCGCGGTCCCTTTAAATGCCGACACTTGGTTGCGGTACCTTTAAATACTAACTCGAGTCTGCTGTCCCTTTAAATACTGACACCAAGCTGCAGTCCCTTTAAATGCTGACTCCAGGGGTCACTGTCCCTTTAAATACCAACTCTAGGGGACGCAGTCGCTTTAAATACTGGCTCTGGGGACATGGTCCCTTTAAATCCTGACTCTGAGGGGAGGGGTGCAACCTGATATATCCTAACCCAGGGTAGGGTAGAGGAGGGTGGGGGTGCAAAGTAATAGATACTAACCCCTAGGGGGAGGGTGCAAACTAATAAATACTAACCTTGGGCATTTGCAAACTAATAAATACTAAGCCTGGAGGTTTGCAATCTAATAAATACTAACTCTGGGGGTTTGCAATCTAATAAATACTAACCCTGGGGGTTTGCAATCTAATAAATACTAACCCTGTGGGGGTGTGCAATAAATACTAACCTTGGGGGTTTGCAATCTAATAAATACTAACCTTGGGCGTTTGCAAACTAATAAATACTAACCCTGGGGGTTTGCAATCTAATAAATACTAACCCTGGGGGTTTGCAATCTAATAAATACTAACCCTGAGAGGGGTGTGCAATAAATACTAACCCTGAGAGGGGTGTGCAATAAATACTAACCCTGAGAGGGGTGTGCAATAAATACTAACCCTGAGAGGGGTGTGCAATAAATACTAACCCTGAGAGGGGTGTGCAATAAATACTAACCCTGAGAGGGGTGTGCAATAAATACTAACCCTGAGAGGGGTGTGCAATAAATACTAACCCTGAGAGGGGTGTGCAATAAATACTAACCCTGAGAGGGGTGTGCAATAAATACTAACCCTGAGAGGGGTGTGCAATAAATACTAACCCTGAGAGGGGTGTGCAATAAATACTAACCCTGAGAGGGGTGTGCACGAAATACTAACCCTGGGGGGGGGAGGTGCAATAAATACTAACCGTGGGGGGGGTGTGCAATAAATACTAAGCCTGGGGTTTGCCATCCAATAAACACTAACCCTGGGGTGGGGGTGCAATCTAATAAATACTAACCGTGAGCTGGGAATTTGTAATCTAATCAATACTAACCGGGGGGTGGGGGGGTGGGGGTGCTGCGGTGGGTGCAATCTGATCAATACTAACCCTAAGCGTTTGCGATATAATAAGTACTAATCCTGTGAGGGGAAGGGGGGTGCAATCTGATCAATACTAACCCTGGGATTTGCAATCTGATGAATGCAAACTCTGGATGGAGACAGGGGGTGGGTGGCAGTTAAGAATTTTGGTTTCCCCCTGCTCCTCAGGATTTACCCCCTCTTCTTTTCTATTACTCACATTCTGGGGGGTTGGAGGGTGTGCAATGTAATTAATACTAACCCTGGGGTTTGCAATCTGATGAATGCAGACTCTGGGTGGAGGGGGGGGGTGGGTGGTGAAGAACTTCAGTTTCCCCCCCTCCCCACACTAGGATTTACCCCCTCTGTCTGCCCCCTCCTCTGTATCTATTACTCACATTCTGGGGAGGGGGTTGGAGGGTGTGCAATGTAATTAATACTAACCCTGGGGTTTGCAATCTGATGAATGCAGAGGGGTGGGTGGTGGAGAACTTTAGTTTCCCCCCTCCCCACCAGGATTTACCCCCTCTGTCTGCCCCCTCCTCTGTTTCTATTACTCACATTCTGGGGGGGGCCTCCCAGGCCCAGCCCTCCAGCTCCACTCGATGCATCGGTGTCCTTGTGCTGCAATCTCCGGCGTGTGCAAGGCTGTGGTGTGTTGGGCCTGGGCAGCAGGGCCGGGCTGGATATCAGGCTGTGGGGAGGGTGTGGGGTCGGGGGGGGAAGGAGGCGGCCGCCCCTACATTCTTGGCATTTTCTCTCCTGCTCCCGGGGACCCTGGCGCAGCTCCTTCCCAGGGTGCAGCGCGGCCGGAGGCAGGGGGGCGGGGCCTCCGGCCCCCGGCGCCGCGCATGCGCCCGGCCGCCCCGCCCGCTGCCCGCCCGGGGCGCTTTCCCGGGCGCGGGGCAGGCTGGGTAAGGGGCACCTCCATGGCTCCCCCGCCCAGCCGTCACCCCCCGCCCTCCAAAGCCTCCCCGGCGGCTCTCAGCCCGCAAAGTGGGCGGGGGTGGGGCCTTGGAGTACAGGGCGGACGGTACCTTTGCTGCAATGTTCGGGGGGGTGGGGGAGGTGGGGGTCTGCTGGCAATGTCACAGAGCTAACAATGCAGAGGCCTGGGCTAATCCTCCAGGGGGGAGGGGGGGAGGAACGTGGGGTTCAAATCCACCCCCCCAACACCCTCCCCCCCGGCAGCTGGTGGAATTTAAATTCAGTTCATAAAAACCGGAATTGAAAGTCTACAAAGTTAACCCAGCCAATTATGGCCTTGTCTTCAAACCCCATCACTGAGGTGCTCACTTGCTGTGGCTGAGATGTGAGCCCCAGACCCACACGCTCAACGACTGCCCCCTCTAAAATGGCCGAGTGAGCCGCTCGGTTCAAGGGACAATTAGGGAGGGGCGACTAAATGCTGGCCTGGCCAGCGATGCCCACACATCCCGTGAAAGAATAAAAAAAAACCACGTGGGGATACCGTCTCCGAGCCACTCGTCGTCCCGACTTGGAAATATATCGGCCGTTCCTTCACTGTCACTGGGTCAAAATCCTGGAACTCCCTCCCTAACAGCGCCGTGGGTGTACCTACACCACACGGACAAAATCCTGGAACTCCCTCCCTAACAGCGCCGTGGGTGTACCTACACCACACGGACAAAATCCTGGAACTCCCTCCCTAACAGCGCCGTGGGTGTACCTACACCACACGGACAAAATCCTGGAACTCCCTCCCTAACAGCGCCGTGGGTGCACCTACACCACAGGGACTGCAGCGGTTCAAGAAGGCAGCTCACCACCACCTTCTCAAGGGGCAATTAGGGATGGGCAATAAATGCTCACCTAGATTGTGACTAATATATTCAAGACTGGCATTGCAGATTGTTTTTAAGAGGATGTGGGTCAAAGTGAGAGTGGAGTTAGGTTACAGATCAGCATTCAGTGGCCTGAGAGACTGAATAGCCTCCTCCACTTCTATTTCTTACAACAGCCCAACAGCCACCTCCATTCGCTTGCCTGGCATGACTACACACACGCGCGGATGCATGCACGCACACACATGCACACACACACACACATACACAGGAGCTTGCTGTGTTCAGGTAGGCTCCCAGCCACAACCACCAGCCAGGTGCCTGCATGGGAATAGAGACCAGGCTTCCCTAAAGACTCCCTTGTCTGCAGAGCAATTCTGAGACACCCTGAGATGGTGAAAGGCACTGGGTTTCCTTTAACAGGAAGTCAGTGGACATGAGGGAGAGGCACAAACAGAATCATGGAATAGTTACAGCACTGAAGGAGGCCATTCAGCCCCTCGGGCCTGTGCTGGCTCTCCAAATGAGCAATGCACCAATTCCACTCCCCTGCTCTCTCCCTGCAATCCTGCACACTCAGCCCTTTCACAGCGTAATCCAATTCCAATCTTGTACGCCTCGATTGACCCTCTCTCCCCCACACTCTCAGACAGTGCGTTCCAGATCCTAACCACTCGATTGACCCTGTCTCCCCCACACTCTCAGACAGTGCGTTCCAGATCCTAACCACTCGATTGACCCTGTCTCCCCCACCCTCTCAGACAGTGCGTTCCAGATCCTAACCACTCGATTGACCCTGTCTCCCCCACACTCTCAGACAGTGCGTTCCAGATCCTAACCACTCGATTGACCCTGTCTCCCCCACACTCTCAACAGTGCGTTCCAGATCCTAACCACTCGATTGACCCTGTCTCCCCCACACTCTCAGACAGTGCGTTCCAGACCCTAACCACTCGATTGACCCTGTCTCCCCCACACTCTCAGACAGTGCGTTCCAGATCCTAACCACTCGATTGACCCTGTCTCCCCCACACTCTCAGACAGTGCGTTCCAGATCCTAACCACTCGATTGACCCTGTCTCCCCCACACTCTCAGACAGTGCGTTCCAGATCCTAACCACTCGATTGACCCTGTCTCCCCCACACTCTCAGACAGTGCGTTCCAGATCCTAACCACTCACTAAGTGAAAAAGTTTCTCCTCATGTCACCATTGCTTCTTTTCCCAATCCCCTTAAATCTGTGTCATCTCTGGTTCCCTATCCTTCCGCCAATGGGAACAGTTCCTCTTTGCCTGCTCTGTCCAGAACACATCTATCAAATCTCATCTCGACCTTCTCTTCTCCAACGAAAACAGGGAGAACAGGAGGATATGGTGAGGGGGAAGAGGTGACGAGGGGGCGGGAGGTGGCTTGTGTGGAGCAGAAACACCAGCATGGAGTTATCGGGCAGAATGGCCTTTTCTGTACTGTAAAAATGTTACGATACTCCGATACATAAGAACACGAGAAATAGGAGCAGGAATAGGATATTCGGCCCATCGAGCCTGTTCACACATTCAATAAGTTCATATCTGATCTTGGGCTTCAACTTGGCTTTCCTGCCAACTCCCAGTATCCCTTCATTCACTGAGAGACCAAAGCTCTGTCAAACCCAGCCTTAAGTATACTGCAGATCAGTATTGTCACACAGCGGCTGGAGAGAGAAGGGAAAGGGAGCGCCTAAACGGCAGGCTTGCACTTATACTCAGGAACAATGGAAATGCTCCTCATTCATCTCGGAAGTGCTTTGCATGGAACGGACTCTTTTGAGTTTCAGACACGGATAATTTATCGAAAAACGTGCTGACAAATTTTCAAGGGCTGAAAGGACCAGTTCGTTCATTCTGTTGCTCCCTGTTGCTGTTACTGGCTGATGGAACAACTCCGACAGTGCAGCACTCCCTCAGTACTGGCACCGGTGGGGAGTGTCAGTCTGGATTATGGAGCTCAAGTCCTAGAGTATATACATCTCCCTCCGACAGTGCAGCACTCCCTCAGTACTGGCACCGAGGAGTGCTGCACTGTCGGAGGGTCAGTACTGAGGGAGTGCTGCACTGTCAGAGGGTCAGTACTGAGGGAGTGCTGCACTGTCAGAGGGTCAGTACTGAGGGAGCGCTGCACGGTCAGAGGGTCAGTACTGAGGGAGTGCTGCACTGTCGGAGGGTCAGTACTGAGGGAGTGCTGCACTGTCGGAGGGTCAGTACTGAGGGAGTGCTGCACTGTCGGAGGGTCAGTACTGAGGGAGTGCTGCACTGTCAGAGGGTCAGTACTGAGGGAGTGCTGCACTGTCAGAGGGTCAGTACTGAGGGAGTGCTGCACTGTCAGAGGGTCAATACTGAGGGAGTGCTGTACTGTCAGAAGGTCAGTACTGAGGGAGTGCCGCACTGTCAGAGGGTCAGTACTGAGGGAGTGCTGTACTATCAGAGGGTCAGTACTGAGGGAGTGCCGCACTGTCAGAGGGTCAGTCCTGAGGGAGTGCTGCACTGTCAGAGGGTCAGTCCTGAGGGAGTGCTGCACTGTCAGAGGGTCAGTGCTGCAGGGCAGTTTAACTCATTTTGCAGTTTATTTCCACCAATGGAAGTGCTCCTTCTGTGTATGGCCCAGGAAATTGGGAACCTCCAGCTTCACTTCCTGCTCCCTCTCCACTTCCTGATCCTCTCTTTGTTGCCCCGACCCACAATGCACCGCAGTCGTGGCGGTGGGCGGGGCTCCCGCCCGGCCACACCCCCTCTCTCTCCTCCCTCCCACCTCCCCCCGCTCCCCAGATAGACCCTTTTCCCAGTCGCAAGGCACTCTGGGGAGGGCCGGCCGCCATTAAACCCTTCCCTCCTACAGCTTCCCAGCAACAGGCATTTGATGCTCACCTCGGCCATTCGCTGAAAGTCAATGCAAAGCACTTCATGTCTTGGCCGACACTGAAGCCACCTCACAGAGAAAAGGATGTCAACTTCTCAATATACACAGAAACACTGCCGATCTGAATTAAGGAACAGCAAGTGCTGGGTAAACTCAGCAGCCCGAGCAGCGACTGGGGAGGGAGAAGCAGAGTTAATGCCTCGAGTCCGATGCCTTTTCATTCTTTCATGGGACGTGGGTGTCCAGTGCTTTTTCTTGCCCGTCCTTAATTGCCCCTTGAGAAGGTGGTGGTGAGCTGCCTTCTTGAACCGCTGCAGTCCCTGTGGTGTAGGTACACCCACGGCGCTTTTAGGGAGGGAGTTCCAGGATTTTGTCCGTGTGGTGTAGGTACACCCACGGCGCTGTTAGGGAGGGAGTTCCGGGATTTTGTCCATGTGGTGTAGGTACACCCACGGCGCTGTTAGGGAGGGAGTTCCAGGATTTTGTCCGTGTGGTGTAGGTACACCCACGGCGCTGTTAGGGAGGGAGTTCCAGGATTTTGTCCGTGTGGTGTAGGTACACCCACGGCGCTGTTAGGGAGGGAGTTCCAGGATTTTGTCCGTGTGGTGTAGGTACACCCACGGCGCTGTTAGGGAGGGAGTTCCAGGATTTTGTCCGTGTGGTGTAGGTACACCCACGGCGCTGTTAGGGAGGGAGTTCCAGGATTTTTTCCGTGTGGTGTAGGTACACCCACGGCGCTGTTAGGGAGGGAGTTCCAGGACTTTGACCCAGCGACAGTGAAGGAACAGCGGTATAGGTCGATACAGGCAATATACTATCTGGACTCTTACCCGAAACTATAGTCGAGGAGCTGTGGGAGTCGGTTGGCTTGTCACGAGGATTAGTTGACAGTCTATCACCAGAAATGGAGACGGAGGGGCCAAGGAAGGGAAGGGAATGTGGGAGATGGACCATGTGAAGCTGAGAGAGGGGTGGAAACTGGAAGCAAAGTGATTAATCTTTCCAGGTCCAGATGAGAGCAGGAAATGGCACCGATACAGTCATGGTTTACCAGAAAGAGAATTGTGGCAGGGGTCCTGTGTAGGACTGGAACAAGGAATGTTCCACATATCCCATAAAGAGACAGGAATAACTGGGGCCCATGCGGGTGCCCATAGCCACACCTTTTATTTGGAGGAAGTGAGAAGTTAAAGGGGAAATTGTTCAGTGAGAGAACAAGTTCAGCCAGGCGGAGGAGAGCGGTGGTGGATGGGGATTGTTCGGGCCTCTGTTCGAGGAAGAAGCAGAGAGCCCTCAGACCGTCCCTGTGGGGGATGGAGGTGTAGAGGGACCTGACGTCCATGGTGAACAGGTTCAGCCAGGCGGAGGAGAGCGGTGGTGGATGGGGATTGTTCGGGCCTCTGTCTGAGGAAGAAGCAGAGAGCCCTCAGACCATCCCGCTGGGGGATGGAGGTGTAGAGGGACTGGACGTCCATGGTGAAGAGGGGCAGTTAGAGCCAGGGAACTGGAAATTGTTGAAATGACGTAGGGCATCAGGAGAATCACGAACATAAATGGGAAGTGACTGGACAAGGGGAGAGAAAACAGAGTCAAGATAGGAAGAAATGAGTTCAACTCTGTCAATTTAGATCCCAGTTTGGGAAGAAAGGAAAAGTTAATCTTGGAATTTCTAAATTTGCAGGGTGGTCAGTCAATGCTGAAGAGGATGGACGAAGTTGCAAGAAGACATTTATAAAATTTCAGAAGCATTAAAAGTTTGTATGTAGGTACAGGGAGGCAAATGGAGTGTTGTTTATCACAAGGGGAATGGAATAGAAAAGTAAGGGTGTTTCTCTGCAGATGTACAGGGCCTTAGAGAGACCAATGTGCAGTTTGGGTCTCCTTATTTGAAAAAAGATAGACTTACATTGGAGGCTGCTCAGAGAAGGTTCACTCAGCTGATTCCCGGGATGAAGGGGATTTGTCTGATGAGGAAAGGTTGAGCAGGTTAGGCCCTGTACCCATTGGAGTTTAGAAGAATGAGAGGTGATCTTATTGAAACATATAAGATCCTGAGGGGGAGGGGTCTCGACAGGGTGGAGGCTGAGAGGATGTTCCCCTCCCCTCCTTCGTGGGGGTATCTAGAACGAGGGGGAAGGGGCACAGTTTCAGAATGAGGGGTCTCCTGTTGAAGACGGAGATGAGGAGGAATTTCTTCTCTCAGAGGGTGGTCAGTCTGTGGAATTCTCTACCCCCCGCAACAGACAGCAATGGGGGTCGGGGCGTTGAATATATTCGAGGCTGAGTTAGACAGGTTTCTGATCGACAGGGGGAGGCAAGGGTTATGGAGGGACAGAGAGGAGAGCGGAGCTGAGACCACAATCAGATCAGTCACGATCTTATCGAATGGCAGAGCAGGATTGAGGGACTGAATAGCCCACTCCTGCTCTTAATTCATATGTTTGTGTGTGGAATGGCCAAATAATGGCAAATGAATTTCAGCAGGGGGAGATGGTGGTGTACCGTTACTGTCACTGGGCTAGTAATCCAGAGGCCCAGGTTAATGCTCTGGGGACCCGGGTTCAATCCCCATCCCCGGCAGCTGGTGGGATTTAAATCCGATGAATAAAATCGGGAGTTGAAAACCAGTCTGGGTAACAGGGACAGTAAAACTATCATCGAGAGTTGTAAAGACTCATCAGGGTCACTAATGTCCCTTTAGGGAGGGAAATCTGCCGTCCTTACCCGCTCTGGCCCTACACGTGACTCCAGATCCCACAGCCATGTGTTTGGCTCTTAACTGCCCTGCTGAAAGGGCCGAGCGAGACATTCAATTCAAGGGGCAGTTAGGGACGGGCAACAAATGCTGACCTGGCCAGCGACACCCACACCCCATGAAAAGAATTAAGAAAACACTGGTAGCAAGAATAAGGGAGGTCACTCATTACTTAGACGACGCAAGTCTAGGTGGGGGAAAGGAACAAAGAGACCTCGGAGAACAAACACTGCTGCTGCTCATAGCTGCCCATACCAGGAGATCTGCTGTCATGGTACGTCACGCTCGTCTGTCTCACCCCATCCTCACACGTCTGCTGTTGGCTCGTCTGTCTCACCCCATCCTCACACGTCTGCTGTTGGCTCGTCTGTCTGGCACCATCCTCACATGTCCGCTGTTGGCTTGTCCGTCTGTCTGGCCCCATCCTCACACATCCGCTATTGACTCATCCGTCTGTCTCACCCCATCCTCACACGTCCGCTGTTGGCTCGTCTGTCTGGCCCCATCCTCACACATCCGCTGTTGGCTCGTCCGTCCATCTGGCCCCATCCTCACACGTCTGCTGTTGGCTCCTCTGTCTCGCCCCATCCTCACACGTCCGCTGTTGGCTCGTCCGTCCATCTGGCCCCATCCTCACACGTCTGCTGTTGGCTCCTCTGTCTCGCCCCATCCTCACACGTCCGCTGTTGGCTCCTCTGTCTCGCCCCATCCTCACACATCCGCTGTTGGCTCGTCCATCTGGCGCCATCTGCAAACATCCGCTGTTGGCTCATCCGTCTGTCCCCAGCCTCACACGTCTGTTGTTGGCTCGTGATTCCGTCTGGCTCCATCCTCACACGTCCGCTGTTGGCACGTCCGTCTGTCTCGCCCCATCCTCACACGTCCGCTGTTGGCTCCTCTGTCTCGCCCCATCCTCACACATCCGCTGTTGGCTCGTCCATCTGGCGCCATCTGCAAACATCCGCTGTTGGCTCATCCGTCTGTCCCCATCCTCACACGTCTGTTGTTGGCTCGTGATTCCGTCTGGCTCCATCCTCACACATCCGCTGTTGGCTCGTCCATCTGGCGCCATCTGCACACATCCGCTGTTGGCTCGTCCGTCTGGCGCCATCATCACACGTCTGCTGTTGGCTCGTTCGTCTGTCTCGCCCCATTCTCACACGTCCGATGTTGGCTCGTCTATCTCACCCCATCCTTACACGTCCGCTGTTGGCTCGTCCGTCTGGCCCCATCCTCACACGTCCGCTGTTGGCTCGTCCGTCTCGCCCCAACCTCACACGTTCGCTGTTGGCTCCTCTGTCTCGCCCCATCCTCACACATCCGCTGTTGGTTGGTCTGTCTCACCCCATCCTCACACGTCCACTGTTGGCTCGTCTGTCTGGCCCCATCCTCACACGTCCGCTGTTGGCTTGTCCGTCTGGTCCCATCCGCACACGTCCGCTGTTGGCTCTTCTGTCTCGCCCCATCCTCACACATCCGCTGTTGGGACATCCATCTGGCCCCATCCTCACAAGTCCCCTGTTGGCTTGTCCGTCTGTCTCGTCCCATCCTCACACGTCCGCTGCTAGCTCGTCTGTCACGCCCCATCCTCACACGTCCACTGTCGGTTCATCTGTCTGTCTCGAACATCCGCACACGTCCGCTGTTGGCTAGTCCGTCTGGCGCCATCCTCACACGACTGCTGTTGGCTCGTCCGTCTGTCTCGCCCCATCCTCACTCGTCCGCTGTTGACTCGTCCGTCTGGCCCCATCCTCACATGTCCGCTGTTGGCTAGTCCGTCTGGACCCATCCTCACACGTCCGCTGTTGGCTCGTCCGTCTGGTGCCATCCTCACACGTCCGCTGTTGGCTCGTCCGTCTGGCTCCATCCTCACACATCCACTGTTGGCTCGTTGTCTCGCCCCATCCTCACACGTCCCCTGTTGGCTCATCCGTCTGGTGCCAACCTCACACGTCCACTGTTGGCTCGTCCGTCTGGCTCCATCCTCACACATCCGCTGTTGGCTCGTTGTCTCGCCCCATCCTCACACGTCCGCTGTTGGCTCGTCCGTCTGTCTCGCTCCATCCTCACACGTCCCCTGTTGGCTCGTCCGTCTGTCTCGCCCCATCCTCACATGTCTGCTGCTGGCTCGTCTGTCTGTCTCGCCCCATCCTCACACGTCTGCTGTTGGCTCGTCTGTCTGGCGCCATCCTCAGACATCCGCTGTTGGCTCGTCCATCTGTCTGGCCCCATCCTCACACGTCCTCTGTTGGCTCATCCGTCTGTCTCGCACCATCCTCACACGTCCGCTGTTGACTCGACCGTCTGGCCCCATCATCACATGTCCACTTTTGGCTTGTCTCTCTCGCCCCATCCTCACACGTCCGCTGTTGGCTCGTCCGTCTGGCCCCATCCTCATACGTCCACTGTTGGCACGTCCGTCTGTCTCGCCCCATCCTCACACATCCGCTGTTGGCTCATCCGTCTGGCGCCATCTGCATACGTCCGCTGTTGGCTCATCCGTCTGGCCCCATGCTCACACGTCTGTTGTTGGCTCGTCCGTCTGTCTCACCCCAATCTCACACATCTGATGTTGGCTCGTCTGTCTCACCCCATCCTCACACATCCGCTGTTGGCTCGTCCGTCTGGCCCCATCCTCACACGTCTGTTGTTGGCTCGTCCGTCTGTCTCACCCCTTCCTCACACGTCTGCTGTTGGCTCGTCCATCTGTCTTGCCCATCCTCACACGTCCGCTGTTGGCTCGTCCATCTGGCGCCATCCTCACACGTCCGTTGTTTTGCTCGTCCGTCTGGCCCCATCCTCACACGTCCACTGTTGGCTTGTCCGTCTGGCGCCATCCTCACACGTCCACTTTAAGCTCATCTGTCTGGCTCCATCCTCACACCTCTGCTGTTGGCTCGTCTCTATCGCCCCATCCTCACACGTCCGCTGTTGGCTCGTCTGTCTCGCGCCATCCTCACACGTCCGATGTTGGCTCGTCCGTCTGGTGCCATCCTCACACGTCCGCTGTTGGCTCGTCCTTCTGGCCTCATCCTCACACATCCACTGTTAGCTCATTGTCTCGCCTCATCCTCACATGTCTGCTGTTCACTCGTCTGTCTGGCCCCATCTTGTTGGCTCGTCTGTCTCTCGCCATCCTCACACGTCCATTGTTGGCTCGTCTGTCTGTCTCGCCCCATCCTCACACGTCCACTGTTGGTTCGTCCGTCCGTCTGGCCCCAACCTCACACGTCCGCTGTTGACTCGTTCGTCTTTCTCACCCCATCCTCACACGTCTGCTGTTGGCTCGTCCATCTGGCGCCATCATCACACGTCTGCTGTTGGCTCGTTCGTCTTTCTCGCCCCATCCTCACACGTCTGCTGTTGGCTCGTCCGTCTGACGCCATCCTCAGACGTCCGCTGTTGGCTCGTCCATCTGTCTGGCCCCATCCTCACACATCCTCTGTTGGCTCATCCGTCTGTCTCGCACCATCCTCACACGTCCGCTGTTGACTCGACCGTCTGGCCCCATCCTCACATGTCCACTGTTGGCTTGTCTCTCTCACCCCATCCTCACACGTCCGCTGTTGGCTCATCCGTCTGGCCCCATGCTCACACGTCTGTTGTTGGCTCGTCCGTCTGTCTCGCCCCATTCTCATACGTCTGATGTTGGCTCGTCTGTCTCACCCCATCCTCACACATCCGCTGTTGGTTCGTCCGTCTGGCCCCATCCTCACACGTCTGCTGTTGGCTCCTCTGTCTCGCCCCATCCTCACACGTCCGCTGTTGGCACGTCCGTCTGGCGCCATCTGCACACATCCGCTGTTGGCTCATCCGTCTGTCCCCATCCTCACACGTCTGTTGTTGGCTTGTGATTCCGTCTGGCTCCATCCTCACACGTCCCCTGTTGGCACGTCCGTCTGTCTCGCCCCATCCTCACACATCCGCTGTTGGCTCGTCCATCTGGTGCCATCTGCACACATCCGCTGTTGGCTCGTCCGTCTGGCGCCATCATCACACGTCTGCTGTTGGCTCGTTCGTCTGTCTCGCCCCATTCTCACACGTCCGATGTTGGCTCGTCTATCTCACCCCATCCTTACACGTCCGCTGTTGGCTCGTCCGTCTGGCCCCATCCTCACACGTCCGCTGTTGGCTCGTCCGTCTCGCCCCAACCTCACACGTTCGCTGTTGGCTCCTCTGTCTCGCCCCATCCTCACACATCCGCTGTTGGTTGGTCTGTCTCACCCCATCCTCACACGTCCACTGTTGGCTCGTCTGTCTGGCCCCATCCTCACACGTCCGCTGTTGACTCGTTCGTCTTTCTCACCCCATCCTCACACGTCTGCTGTTGGCTCGTCCATCTGGCGCCATCATCACACGTCTGCTGTTGGCTCGTTCGTCTTTCTCGCCCCATCCTCACACGTCTGCTGTTGGCTCGTCCGTCTGACGCCATCCTCAGACGTCCGCTGTTGGCTCGTCCATCTGTCTGGCCCCATCCTCACACATCCTCTGTTGGCTCATCCGTCTGTCTCGCACCATCCTCACACGTCCGCTGTTGACTCGACCGTCTGGCCCCATCCTCACATGTCCACTGTTGGCTTGTCTCTCTCACCCCATCCTCACACGTCCGCTGTTGGCTCATCCGTCTGGCCCCATGCTCACACGTCTGTTGTTGGCTCGTCCGTCTGTCTCGCCCCATTCTCATACGTCCGATGTTGGCTCGTCTGTCTCACCCCATCCTCACACATCCGCTGTTGGTTCGTCCGTCTGGCCCCATCCTCACACGTCTGCTGTTGGCTCCTCTGTCTCGCCCCATCCTCACACGTCCGCTGTTGGCACGTCCGTCTGGCGCCATCTGCACACATCCGCTGTTGGCTCATCCGTCTGTCCCCATCCTCACACGTCTGTTGTTGGCTCGTGATTCCGTCTGGCTCCATCCTCACACGTCCCCTGTTGGCACGTCCGTCTGTCTCGCCCCATCCTCACACATCCGCTGTTGGCTCGTCCATCTGGCGCCATCTGCACACATCCGCTGTTGGCTCGTCCGTCTGGCGCCATCATCACACGTCTGCTGTTGGCTCGTTCGTCTGTCTCGCCCCATTCTCACACGTCCGATGTTGGCTCGTCTATCTCACCCCATCCTTACACGTCCGCTGTTGGCTCGTCCGTCTGGCCCCATCCTCACACGTCCGCTGTTGGCTCGTCCGTCTCGCCCCAACCTCACACGTTCGCTGTTGGCTCCTCTGTCTCGCCCCATCCTCACACATCCGCTGTTGGTTGGTCTGTCTCACCCCATCCTCACACGTCCACTGTTGGCTCGTCTGTCTGGCCCCATCCTCACACGTCCGCTGTTGGCTTGTCCGTCTGGCCCCATCCGCACACGTCCGCTGTTGGCTCTTCTGTCCCGCCCCATCCTCACACATCCGCTGTTGGGACATCCATCTGGCCCCATCCTCACAAGTCCCCTGTTGGCTTGTCCGTCTGTCTCGTCCCATCCTCACACGTCCGCTGCTAGCTCGTCTGTCACGCCCCATCCTCACACGTCCACTGTCGGTTCATCTGTCTGTCTCGAACATCCGCACATGTCCGCTGTTGGCTAGTCCGTCTGGCGCCATCCTCACACGACTGCTGTTGGCTCGTCCGTCTGGCGCCATCTTCACACGTCTGCTGTTGGCTCGTCAGTCTGTCTCGCCCCATCCTCACACGTCTGCTGTTGGCTCGTCCGTCTGTCTCGCCCCATCCTCACTCGTCCGCTGTTGACTCGTCCGTCTGGCCCCATCCTCACATGTCCGCTGTTTGCTCGTCCGTCTGGCCCCATTCTCACACGTCCGCTGTTGGCTAGTCCGTCTGGACCCATCCTCACACGTCCGCTGTTGGCTCGTCCGTCTGGTGCCATCCTCACACGTCCGCTGTTGGCTCGTCCGTCTGGCTCCATCCTCACACATCCGCTGTTGGCTCGTTGTCTCGCCCCATCCTCACACGTCCGCTGTTGGCTCGTCCGTCTGGTGCCAACCTCACACGTCCGCTGTTGGCTCGTCCGTCTGGCTCCATCCTCACACATCCGCTGTTGGCTCGTTGTCTCGCCCCATCCTCACACGTCCGCTGTTGGCTCGTCCATCTGGTGCCAACCTCACACGTCCGCTGTTGGCTCGTCCGTCTGGCTCCATCCTCACACATCCGCTGTTGGCTCGTTGTCTCGCCCCATCCTCACACGTCCGCTGTTGGCTCGTCCGTCTGTCTCGCTCCATCCTCACACGTCCGCTGTTGGCTCGTCCGTCTGTCTCGCCCCATCCTCACATGTCCGCTGTTGGCTCGTCCGTCTGTCTCGCCCCATCCTCACACGTCTGCTGTTGGCTCGTCCGTCTGGCGCCATCCTCAGACATCCGCTGTTGGCTCGTCCATCTGTCTGGCCCCATCCTCACACGTCCTCTGTTGGCTCATCCGTCTGTCTCGCACCATCCTCACCCGTCCGCTGTTGACTCGACCGTCTGGCCCCATCATCACATGTCCACTTTTGGCTTGTCTCTCTCGCCCCATCCTCACACGTCCGCTGTTGGCTCGTCCGTCTGGCCCCATCCTCACACGTCCGCTGTTGGCACATCCGTCTGTCTCGCCCCATCCTCACACATCCGCTGTTGGCTCGTCCGTCTGGCGCCATCTGCATACGTCCGCTGTTGGCTCATCCATCTGGCCCCATGCTCACACGTCTGTTGTTGGCTCGTCCGTCTGTCTCGCCCCATTCTCATACGTCCGATGTTGGCTCGTCTGTCTCACCCCATCCTCACACATCCGCTGTTGGCTTGTCCGTCTGGCGCCATCCTCACACGTCCGCTGTTGGCTCCTCTGTCTCGCCCCATCCTCACACGTCCGCTGTTGGCACGTCCGTCTGTCTCGCCCCATCCTCACACATCCGCTGTTGGCTCGTCCATCTGGCGCCATCTGCACACATCCGCTGTTGGCTCGTCCATCTGGCCCCATCCTCACACGTCTGTTTTTGGCTCGTCCGTCTGTCTCGCCCCATTCTCACACGTCCGATGTTGGCTCGTCTATCTCACCCCATCCTTACACGTCCGCTGTTGGCTCGTCCATCTGGACCCATCCTCACACGTCCGCTGCTGGCTCGTCTGTCACGCCCCATCCTCACACATCCACTGTTGGTTCATCTGTCTGTCTCGAACATCCGCAAATGTCCGCTGTTGGCTCGTCCGTCTCGCACCATCCGCACACGTCCGCTGTTGGCTTGTCCGTCTGGCCCCATTCTCACATGTCCGCTGTTGGCTCGTCCGTCTGTCTCGCCCCATCCTCACACGTCCGCTGTTGGCTCAACCGTCTGGTGCCATCCTCACACGTCCACTGTTGGCTCGTCCATCTGGCGCCATCCTCACACGTACGCTGTTGGCTCGTCCGTCTGTCTCGCCCCATCCTCACACGTCCACTGTTGGCTCGTCTGTCTGTCTCGCCCCATCCTCACACGTCCGCTGTTGGCTCAACCGTCTGGTGCCATCCTCACACGTCCACTGTTGGCTCGTCCATCTGGCGCCATCCTCACACGTACGCTGTTGGCTCGTCCCTCTGGCCCCATCCTCACATGTCCGCTGTTGGCTCGTCCATCTGGCGCTATCTGCACACGTCCGCTGTTGGCTCATCCATCTGGCCCGATCCTCACACGTCTGTTGTTGGCTCGTCCGTCTGTCTCGCACCATCCTCACACGTCCGCTGTAAGGTCGTCCGTCTGCCCCATCCTCACACGTCCGCTGTTGGCTCGTCTGTCTCGCCCCATCCTCACACATTCACTGTTGGCTCGGCTGTCTGGCCCCATCCTCACACGTACGCTGTTGGCTCGTCCGTCTCGCCCTATCCTCACACGACCGCTGTTGGCTCATCCGTCTGGCCCCATCCTCACACATCCGCTATTGACTCATCTGTCTGTCTCGCCCCATCCTCACACGTCCACTGTTGGCTTGTCCGTCTGTCTCGCCCCATCCTCACACGTCTGCTGTTGGCTCGTCCGTCTGTCTCGCCCATCCTCACACGTCTGCTGTTGGCTCGTCCATCTGGCGCCATCCTCACACGTCCGTTGTTTTGCTCGTCCGTCTGGCCCCATCCTCACACGTCCACTGTTGGCTCGTCCGTCTGGCGCCATCCTCACACGTCCGCTTTTGGCTCGTCTGTCTGGCCCCATCCTCACACCTCTGCTGTTAGCTCGTCTGTATCGCCCCATCCTCACACATCCACTGTTGGCCCATCTGTCTCGCGCCATCCTCACACGTCCGCTGTTGGCTCGTCCGTCTTACCCCATCCTCACACGTCCGCTGATGGCTCGTCTGTCTTACCCCATCCTCACACGTCCGCTGTTGGCTCATCTGTCTCGCGCCATCGTCACATTTCCGCTGTAGGCTCGTCCATCTGGCCCCATCCTCACACGTCCGATGTTGGCTCGTCCGTCTGGTGCCATCCTCACACGTCCGCTGTTGGCTCGTCCGTCTGGCCCCATCCTGACACGTCCGCTGTTGGCTCGTCCGTCTGGCGACATCCTCACACGTCCTCTGTTGGCTCATCCGTCCGTCTCGCACCATCCTCACACGTCCGCTGCTGGCTCGCCCGTTGGCACTATCCTCACACGTCTGCTGTTGGCTCGTCCGTCTAGCGCCATCTTCATAAGTCTGCTGTTGGCTCATCCGTCTGACCCCATCCTCACACGCCCGTTGTTGGATCGTCCGTCTGACTCGCCACTTCCTCACACGTCTGCTGTTGGCACATCCGTCTGTGTAGCACATTCTCACACGTCCGCTGTTGGCTCGTCCATCTGGTGCCTTCCTCACACGTCCGTTGTTTTGCTCGTCCGTCTGGCACCATCCTCACACGTCCACTATTGGCTCGTCCGTCTGGCGCCATCCTCACACGTCCGCTGTTGGCTCGTCTGTCTCACGCCATCCTCACACATCCGCTGTTGGCTCGTCTGTCTCGCGCCATCCTCACACGTCCGCTGTTGGCACGTCCGTCTGTCTCGCCCCATCCTCACATATCCGCTGTTGGCTCGTCCATCTGGCGCCATCTGCACACGTCCGCTGTTGGCTCATCCGTCTGGCCCCATCCTCACACGTCTGTTGTTGGCTCGTCCGTCTGTCTCGCCCCATTCTCACACGTCCGATGTTGGCTCGTCTATCTCACCCCATACGTACACGTACGCTGTTGGCTCGTCCGTCTGGCCCCATCCTCACACTTCCGCTGTTGGCTCGTCCGTCTCGCCCCATCCTCACACGTTCGCTGTTGGCTCCTCTGTCTCGTCCCATCCACACACATCCGCTGTTGCCTCGTCCGTCTGGCGCCATCCTCACACGTCCGCTGATGGCTTGTCCGTCTGGCCCCATCCGCACACGTCCGCTGCTGGCTCGTCTGTCTCGCCCCATCCTCACACATCCGCTGTTGGGACACCCGTCTGGCCCCATCCTCACAAGTCCCCTGTTGGCTTGTACGTCTGTCTCGCCCCATCCTCACACGTCGGTTGGTGGCTCATCCGTCCGTCTCGCCCCCATCCTCACACGTCCGCTGCTGGCTCGTCTGTCACGCCCCATCCTCACACGTCCACTGTTGGTTCATCTGTCTGTCTCGCACCATCCGCACACATCCGCTGTTGGCGTTGGCTCGTCCGTCTGGCCCCATTCGCACACGTCCGCTGTTGGCGTTGGTTCGTCTGCCTCGCCCCATCCTCACACGTCCGCTGTTGGCTCGTTCGTCTGGCCCCATCCTCACACGTCCGCTGTTGGCTCGTCCGCCTGGTGCCATCCTCACACGTCCGCTGTTGGCTCGTCTGTCAGTCTCGCCCCATCCTCACACGTTCGCTGTTGGCTCATCTGTCCGTCTGGCTCCATCCTCACACGTCCGCTGTTGGCACGTCCATCTCGCACCATCCGCACACGTCCGCTGTTGGCATTGGCTCGTCTGTCTGGCCCCATCCGCACACGTCCGCTGTTGGCGTTGGCTCGTCTGTCTGGCCCCATCCGCACACGTCCGCTGTTGGCTCCTCTGTCTCGCCCCGTCCTCACACATCCGCTGTTGGTTGGTCTGTCTCACCCCATCCTCACACGTCCACTGTTGGCTCGTCCATCTGGCGCCATCCTCACACGTACGCTGTTGGCTCGTCCCTCTGGCCCCATCCTCACATGTCCGCTGTTGGCTCGTCCGTCTGGCGCTATCTGCACACGTCCGCTGTTGGCTCATCCGTTTGGCCCCATCCTCACACGTCTGTTGTTGGCTCGTCCGTCTGTCTCGCCCCATCCTCACACGTCCACTGTTGGCTCGTCTGTCTCGCGCCATCCTCACACGTCCGCTGTTGGCACGTCCTTCTGTCTCGCCCCATCCCCACACATCCGCTGTTGGCTCATCCGTCTGGCGCCATCTGCACACGTCCGCTGTTGGCTCATCCGTTTGGCCCCATCCTCACACGTCTGTTGTTGGCTCGTCCGTCTGTCTCGCCCCATTCTCACACGTCCGATGTTGGCTCGTCTATCTCACCCCATATTTACACGTCCGCTGTTGCCTCGTCCGTCTGGCCCCATCCTCACACCTCCGCTGTTGGCTAGTCCGTCTCGCCCCATCCTCACACGTCCGCTGTTGGCACCTCTGTCTCGCCCCGTCCTCACACATCCATTGTTGGTTGGTCTGTCTCACCCCATCCTCACACGTCCACAGTTGGCTCATCCGTCTGGCCCGATCCTCACACGTCCGCTGTTTGCTCGTCCGTCTGGCCCCATACTCACACGTGCACTGTTGGCTCATCCGTCTTGCGCCATCCTCGCACGTCCGCTGATGGCTTGTCCGTCTGGCCCCATCCGCACATGTCCGCTGTTGGCTCGTCTGTCTCGCCCCATCCTCATACATCCGCTGTTGGGACATCCGTCTGGCCCCATCCTCACAAGTCCCCTGTCGGCTTGTACGTCTGTCTCGCCCCATCCTCACACGTCCGCTGTTGGCTCGTCCGTCCGTCTCGAACCCATCCTCACACGTCCGCTGCTGGCTCATCTGTCACGCCCATCCTCACACGTCCACTGTTGGTTCATCTGTCTGTCTCGAACATCCGCAAATGTCCGCTGTTGGCTCGTCCGTCTCACACCATCCGCACACGTCCGCTGTTGGCGTTGGCTCGTCCATCTGGCCCCATCCGCACACGTCCGCTGTTGGCGTTGGCTCGTCTGTCTCGCCCCATCCTCACACGTCCGCTGTTGGCTCGTCCATCTGGCCCCATTCTCACACGTCCGCTATTGTCTCGTCCGTCTGGCCCCATCCTCACACGTCCGATGTTGGCTCGTCCATCTGGTGCCATCCTCACACGTCCGCTGTTGGCTTGTTCGTCTGGCCCCATCCTCACACATCCGCTGTTGGCTCATCCGTCTGTGTGGCCTCATCCTCACACATCCGCTGTTGGATCATCCGTCCATCTGGCCCCATCCTCACAAGTCCCCTGTTGGCTCGTCCGTCCGTCTCGCCCCCATCCACACACGTCCGCTGCTGGCTTGTCTGTCTCGCCCTATCCTCACACGTCCACTGTTGGCTCATCTGTCTGTCTTGAACATTCTCACACGTCCGCTGTTGGCTCATCCGTCTGTCTCGCCCCATCCTCACACGTCCGCTGTTGGCTTGTCCATCTGTGTCGCCCCATCCTCACACGTCCGCTGTTGGCTCGTCCGTCCGTCTCGCCCCCATCCTCACACGTCCGCTGCTGGCTCGTCTGTCACGCCCCATCCTCACACGTCCACTGTTGGTTCATCTGTCTGTCTCGCACCATCCACACACATCCGCTGTTGGCGTTGGCTCGTCCGTCTGGCCCCATCCGCACACGTCCGCTGTTGGCGTTGGTTCGTCTGCCTCGCCCCATCCTCACACGTCCGCTGTTGGCTCGTTCGTCTGGCCCCATCCTCACACCTCCACTGTTGGCTCGTCCGTCTGGCCCCTTCCTCATACATCCGCTGTTGGCTCGTCCGTCTGGCCCTATCCTTCCAAGTCCGCTGTTGGCTCGTCCGTCTGTCTTGCCCCATCCTCACACGTCCACTGTTGGCTCATCCGTCTGTCTCGCCCCATCCTCACACGTCCGCTGTTGGCTCAACCGTCTGGTGCCATCCTCACACGTCCACTGCTGGCTTGACCGTCTGGCGCCATCCTCACACGTACGCTGTTGGCTCGTCCCTCTGGCCCCGTCCTCACATGTCCGCTGTTGGCTTGTCCGTCTGTCTCGCACCATCCTCACATGTCCGCTGTTGGCTCGTCCGTCTGGCACCATCTGCACACGTCCGCTGTTGGCTCATCCGTCTGGCCCGATCCTCACACATCTGTTGTTGGCTCGTCCGTCTGTCTCGCCCCATCCTCACACGTCCGCTGTTGGCTCGTCTGTCTCGCGCTATCCTCACACGTCCACTGTTGGCATGTCCGTCTGTCTCGCCCCATCCTCACACATCCGCTGTTGGCTCGTCCGTCTGGCGCCATCTGCACACGTCCGCTGTTGGCTCATCCGTCTGGCCCGATCCTCACACATCTGTTGTTGGCTCGTCTATCTCACCCCATCTTTACACGTCCGCTGTTGCCTCGTCCATCTGGCCCCATCCTCACACGTCTGTTGTTGGCTTGTCCGTCTGGCGCCATCCTCGCACGTCCGCTGATGGCTTGTCCGTCTGGCCCCATCCGCACATGTCCGCTGTTGGCTCGTCTGTCTCGCCCCATCCTCACACATCCGCTGTTGGGACATCCGTCTGGCCCCATCCTCACAAGTCCCCTGTCGGCTTGTACGTCTGTCTCGCCCCATCCTCACACGTCCGCTGTTGGCTCGTCCGTCCGTCTCGACCCCACCCTCACACGTCCGCTGCTGACTCGTCTGTCATGCCCCATCCTCACACGTCCACTGTTGGTTCATCTGTCTGTCTCGAACATCCGCAAATGTCCGCTGTTGGCTCGTCCGTCTGGCCCCATTCTCACACGTCCGCTATTGGCTCGTCCGTCTGGCCCCATCCTCACACGTCCGCTGTTGGCTCATCCGTCTGGTGCCATCCTCACACGTCCGCTGTTGGCTTGTCCGTCTGGCGCCATCTGCACACGTCGGCTGTTGGCTCGTCCGTCTGGCGCCATCTGCACACGTCCGCTGTTGGCTCATCCGTCTGGCCTCATCCTCACACGTCTGTTGTTGGCTCGTCCGTCTGTCTTACCCCATTCTCACACGTCCGATGTTGGCTCGTCTATCTCACCCCATATTTACACGTCCGCTGTTGCCTCGTCCATCTGGCCCCATCCTCACACGTCCGCTGTTGGCTAGTCCGTCTCGCCCCGTCCTCACACGTCCGCTGTTGGCTCCTCTGTCTCGCCCCGTCCTCAGACATCCGCTGTTGGTTGGTCTGTCTCACCCCAACCTCACACGTCCACAGTTGGCTCGTCCGTCTGGCCCCATACTCACACGTCCGCTGATGGCTTGTCCGTCTGGTTCGCCCCATCCTCACACGTCCACTGTTGGCTCGTCCATCTGGTGCCACCCTCACATGTCCGCTGTTGGCTCATCCATCTGGCCCGATCCTCACACGTCTGTTGTTGGCTCGTCCATCTGTCTCGCCCCATCCTCACACGTCCACTGTTGGCACGTCCGTCTGTCTCGCCCCATCCTCACACATCCGCTGTTGGCTCATCCGTCTGGCTCACGTCCGCTGTTGGCTCGTCCGTCTGTCTCGCGCCATCCTCACACGTCCGCTGTTGGCACGTCCGTCTGTCTCGCCCCATCCTCACACATCCGCTGTTGGCTCATCCGTCTGGCGCCATCTGCACACGTCCGCTGTTGGCTCATCCGTCTGGCCCCATCCTCACATGTCTGTTGTTGGCTCGTCCATCTGTCTCGCCCCATTCTCACACGTCCGATGTTGGCTCGTCTATCTCACCCCATATTTACACGTCCGCTGTTGCCTCGTCCGTCTGGCCCCATCCTCACACGTCCACTGTTGGCTCCTCTGTCTCGCCCCGTCCTCACACATCCGCTGTTGGTTGGTCTGTCTCACCCCATCCTCACACGTCCACAGTTGGCTCGTCCGTCTGGCCCCATCCTCACACGTCCGCTGTTTGCTCGTCCGTCTGGTCCCATACTCACACGTCCACTGTTGGCTCGTCCGTCTGGCGCCATCCTCGCACGTCCGCTGATGGCTTGTCCGTCTGGTCCCATCCGCACATGTCCGCTGTTGGCTCGTCCGTCTCGCACCATCCGCACACGTCCGCTGTTGGCGTTGGCTCGTCCGTCTGGCCCCATCCGCACACGTCCGCTGTTGGCGTTGGCTCGTCTGTCTCGCCCCATCCTCACACGTCCGCTACTGGCTCGTCCGTCTGGCCCCATTCTCACACGTCCGCTATTGCCTCGTCCGTCTGGCCCCATCCTCACACGTCCGATGTTGGCTCGTCCGTCTGGTGCCATCCTCACACGTCCGCTGTTGGCTTGTCCGTCTGGCCCCATCCTCACACATCCGCTGTTGGCTCGTTGTCTCGCCCCATCCTCATACGTCTGCTGTTCGCTCGTCTGTCTGGCCCCATCCTCACACGACCGCTGTTGGCTCGTCTGTCAGTCTCGCCCCATCCTCACACGTCCGCTGTTGGCTCCTCCGTCCATCGGGCCCCATCCTCGCACGTACGCTGTTGGCTCGTCCTTCTGTCTGGCTCCATCCTCCCACATCCGCTGTTGGCTCATCTGTCTGTCTGGCCTCATCCTCACACATCCGCTGTTGGATCATCCGTCCATCTGGCCCCATCCTCACAAGTCCCCTGTTGGCTTGTCCGTCTGTCTCGCCCCACTCTCACACATCCGCTGTTGGCTCGTCCGTCCGTCTCGCCCCCACCCTCACACGTCTGCTGCTGGCTCGTCTGTCTCGCCCTATCCTCACACGTCCACTGTTGGCTCATCTGTCTGTCTTGAACATCCTCACACGTCCGCTGTTGGCTCACCCGTCTGTCTCGCCCCATCATCACACGTCCGCTGTTGGCTCGTCTGTCTGGACCCATCCTCACACATCCGCTGTTGGCCCGTCTGTCTGGCCCCATCCTCACACATCCGTTGTTGGCTCATCCGTCTGTCTGGCCCCTTCTTCACTCGTCCGCTGTTGGCTCGTCTGTCTCACGCCATCCTCACACGTCCTCTGTTGGCTCGTCCGTCTGTCTCACCTCGTCTTCACACGTCCGCTGTTGGCTCGTCCGTCTGGTTCCATCCTCACACGTCCACTATTGGCTCATCCGTCTGGCGCCATCCTCACACGTCCGCTGTTGGCTCGTCTGTCTGGCACCATCCTCTCAGTCCACTGTTGGCTTGTCGGTCTGTCTTGCACCATCCTCACACGTCTGCTGTTGGCTCGACTGTCTGGCGCCATCCTGACACTTCCGCTGTTGGCTCGTCCGTCTGTCTCGCCCCATCCTGACACGTCCGCTGTTGGCTCGTCCGTCTGGCCACATCCTCACACGTCCGCTGCTGGCTCGTCCGTCTGTCTTGCCCCATCCTCACACATCTGCTGTTGGCTCATCTGTCTGGCACCATCCTCACACGTCCGCTGTTAGCTCGCCTGTCTCATCCCATCCTCACACGTCCGCTGTTGGCTCCTCTGTCTGGCCCCATCCTCACACATCCGCTGTTGGCTCATCCGTCTGTCTGGCCTCATCCTCACACATCCGCTGTTGGATCATCTGTCCATCTGGCCCCATCCTCACAAGTCCCCTGTTGGCTCGTCCGTCCGTCTCGCCCCCATCCACACACGTCCGCTGCTGGCTCGTCTGTCTCGCCCTATCCTCACACGTCCACTGTTGGCTCATCTGTCTGTCTTAAACATCCTCACACGTCCGCTGTTGGCTCATCCGTCTGTCTCGCCCCATCCTCACAAGTCCGCTGTTGGCTTGTCCGTCTGTGTCGCCCCATCCTCACACGTCCGCTGTTGGCTCGTCTGTCCGTCTGGCCCCATCCTCACACATCCACTGTTGGCTCGTCCATCTGGCACCATCCTCACACGTCCGCTGTTGGCTCGTCCGTCTGGCCCCTTCCTCATACGTCTGCTGTTGGCTCGTCCGTCTGGCCCTATCCTCCCAAGTCCGCTGTTGGCTCATCCGTCTGTCTCGCCCCATCCTCACACGTCCACTGTTGGCTCGTCCGTCTGTCTCGCCCCATCCTCACACGTCCGCTGTTGGCTCGTCCTTCTGTCTGGCTCCATCCTCACACATCCGCTGTTGGCTCGTCCGTCTGTCTCGCCCCATCCTGACACGTCCGCTGTTAGCTCGTCCGTCTGGCCACATCCTGACACGTCCGCTGTTGGCTCGTCCGTCTGTCTTGCCCCATCCTCACACATCTGCTGTTGACTCGTTTGTCTGGTGCCATCCTCACACATCCGCTGTTAGCTCGCCTGTCTCATCCCATCCTCACACGTCCGCTGTTGGCTCGTCTGTCTCATCCCATCCTCACACATCCGCTGTTGGCTCGTCTGTCTCGCCCCGTCCTCAGACGTCCGCTGATGGCTCCACTGTCTGGCGCCATCCTCACATGTCCGCTGTTGGCTCGTCCGTCTGTCTCACCCCATCCTCACACGTCTGCTGTTGGCTCGTCCGTCTGGCGCCATCCTCACACGTCCACTGTTGTCTCGTCCGTCCGGCCCCATCCTCACACGTCTGCTGTTGGCTCGTCTGTCTGGCGCCATCCTCACACGTCCGCTGTTGGCTTGTCTGTCTGTCTCGCCCCATCCTCACACGTCCGCTGTTGGCTCGTCCGCCTGTCTTGCCCCATCCTCACCCGTCCGCTGTTGGCTCGTCCGTCTGGCGCCGCCTCACACATCTACTGTTGGCTCGTCTGTCTCGCCCATCCTCACACGTCCGTTGTTGGCTCGTCCGTCCGGCCCCATCCTCACATGTCAGCTGTTGGCTCCTCTGTCTGGCCCCATCTTCACACGTCCGCTGTTGGTTCGTCCGTCCGGCCCCATCCTCACACGTCCGCTGTTGACTTGTCCATCTGGACCCATCCTCACACGTCCCCTGTTGGCTCATCCGTCCGTCTGGCCCCATCCTCACACGTCCGCTGTTGGCTCGTCTGTCTCGCGCCATCCTCACATGTCCGCTGTTGGCTCATCCATCTGACTCGCTCTGTCCTCACACATCCGCTGCTGGGACATCCGTCTGGCCCCATCCTCACAAGTCCCCTGTCGGCTCGTACGTCTGTTTCGCCCCCATCCTCACACGTCTGCTGCTGGCTCGTCTGTCACGCCCCATCCTCACACGTCCACTGTTGGTTCACCTGTCTGTCTCGAACATCCGCAAATGTCCGCTGTTGGCTCGTCCGTCTCGCACCATCCGCACACGTCCGCTGTTGGCGTTGGCTCGTCCGTCTGGCCCCAAAAGCACACGTCCGCTGTTGGCGTTGGCTCGTCTGTCTCGCCCCATCCTCACACGTCCGCTGCTGGCTTGTCCGTCTGGCCCCATTCTCACACGTCCGCTATTGGCTCGTCCGTCTGGCCCCATCCTCACACGTCCGCTGTTGGCTCGTCCGTCTGGTGCCATCCTCACACGTCCGCTGTTGGCTTGTCCGTCTGGCCCCATCCTCACACATCCGCAGTTGGCTCGTTGTCTCGCCCCATCCTCATACGTCTGCTGTTCGCTCGTCTGTCTGGCCCCATCCTCACACGACCGCTGTTGGCTCGTCTGTCTCGCGCCATCCTCACACGTCCGCTGTTGGCTCATCCGTCTGTCTCGCCCCATCCTCACACGTCCACTGTTGGCTTGTCCGTCTGTGTTGCCCCATCATCACACGTCTGCTGTTGGCTCGTCTGTCTGGACCCATCCTCGCACATCCGCTGTTGGCTCGTCTGTCTGGCCCCATCCTCACACATCCATTGTTGGCTCGTCCGTCTGTCTGGCCCCATCTTCACTCGTCCGATGTTGGCTCTTCTGTCTCACGCCATCCTCACACGTCCTCTGTTGGCTCGTCCGTCTGTCTCACCTCGTCTTCACACGTCCGCTGTTGGCTCGTCCGTCTGGCGCCATCCTCACACGTCCGCTGTTGGCTCGTCTGTCTGGTACCATCCTCTCAGTCCACTGTTGGCTCGTCCGTCTGTCTCGCCCCATCCTCACAACTCCGCTTTTGGCTCGTCCGTCTGGCGCCATTCTCACATGTCCACTGTTGGCTCGTCGGTCTGTCTTGCACCATCCTCACACGTCCGCTGTTGGCTCGTCCGTCTGGCCACATCCTGACACGTCCGCTGTTGGCTCATCCGTCTGTCTTGCCCCATCCTCACACATCTGCTGTTGGCTCGTCTGTCTGGTGCCATCCTCACACGTCCGCTGTTAGCTCGCCTATCTCATCCCATCCTCACATGTCCGCTGTTGGCTCGTCTGTCTCATCCCATCCTCACACATCCGCTGTTGGCTCGTCTGTCTCGCCCCGTCCTCAGACGTCCGCTGATGGCTCATCCATCTGGCGCCATCCTCAGACGTCTGCTGTTGGCTCCACTGTCTGGCGCCATCCTCACATGTCCGCTGTTGGCTCATCCGTCTGTCTCACCCCATCCTCATACGTCTGCTGTTGGCTCGTCCATCTGGCGCCATCCTCACACGTCCACTGTTGTCTCGTCCGTCCGGCTCCATCCTCACACGTCCGCTGTTGGCTCCTCTGTCTGGCCCCATCTTCACACGTCCGCTGTTGGTTCGTCCGTCTGGCCCCATTCTCACACGTCCGATGTTGACTTGTCCGTCTGGACCCATCCTCACATGTCCCCTGTTGGCTCATCCGTCCGTCTGGCCCCATCCTCACACGTCTGCTGTTGGTTCATCCGTCCGTCTGGCCCCATCCTCACACGTCCGCTGTTGGCTCGTCTGTCTCGCACCATCCTCACATGTCCGCTGTTGGCTCATCCATCTGACTCGCTCTGTCCTCACACGTCCGCTGTTGGCTCCTCTGTCTGGCGCCATCCTCACACGTCCGCTGTTGGCTTGTCTGTCTGTCTCGCCCCATCCTCACACGTCCGCTGTTGGCTCGTCCGCCTGTCTCGCCCCATCCTCACCCATCCGCTGTTGGCTCATCCGTCTGGCGCCACCTCACACGTCCGCTGTTGGCTCGTCTGTCTCGCCCATCCTCACACGTCCGCTGTTGGCTCGTCCGTCTGGCACCATCCTCACACATCCACTGTTTGCTTGTCTGTCTGTCTCGCTCCATCCTCACACGTCCACTGTTGGCTCGTCCGTCTGGCGTCATCCTCACATGTCCGCTGTTGGTTCGTCGGTGTCGTGCCATCCTCACACGTCCGTTGTTGGCTCATCTGTCTGTCTCGCTCCATCCTCACACGTCCGCTGTTGGCTCGTCCGTCTGGCGCCATCCTCACACGTCCGCTGTTGGCTCGTCTGTCTCGTGCCATCCTCACACGTCCGCTGTTGGCTCGTCTGTCTCGTGCCATCCTCACACATCCGCTGTTGGCTCGTCCGTCTGGCACCATCCTCACACGTCCGCTGTTCTCTCGTCTGTCTGTCTTGCTCCATCCTCACACGTCCGCTGTTGGCTCGTCCGTCTGTCTCGCCCCATCCTCACACGTCCGCTGTTGGCTCGTCCGTCTGGCGCCTTCCTTACAGGTCCGCTGTTGGCTCGTCCATCTGTGTCGCCCCATCCTCACATGTCCGCTGTTGGCTCGTCTGTCTGGCACCATCCTCACACGTCCGCTGTTGGTTCGTCCGTCTGGCGCCATGCTCACACATCCGCTGTTGGCTCGTCCGTCTGGCACCATCCTCACACGTCTGCTGTTGGCTCATCTGTCTCGCCCCGTCCTCACACGTCCAGTGTTGGCTCGTCTGTCTGGCCACATCCTCACATGTCCACTGTTGGCTCATCCGTCTGTCTCGCCCCATCCTCACACGTCCGCTGCTGGCTCGTCTGCCTCGCGCCATCCTCACACGTCCGCTGTTGGCCCGTCCGTCTGGCGCCATCCTCACACGTCCGCTGTTAGCCTGTCCGTCTGGCGCCATCCTCACACGTCCGCTGTTGGCTCGTCCGTCGGGCCCCATCCTCACACGTCCGCTGTTGGCTCGTCTGTCTGGCCCCATCCTCACACGTCCGCTGTTGGCTTGTCTGTAACCGCTGTGCGCTGACTGTTATCCAGCTACACCCAGGTAGGTTCGTTTTTCTGCTGCCCTGCACTTTACCATCTGGAAGTGATCTCTGTGGCTCTCCAGCTCTGGTGAAATGCTTGAAATGCTGACATTGCATTTGTTCTTGCAGCTTCCAGCACCTCTTCATTGACCTTCTCGTCTGCATTTGGGATTTGAAGAGTACACCTTAGCTTCCACTTTTCAAAGGCCTCGATTTATTTTCTTCCATGGATCTTTACTTGTTGTGCAGGTTCCTGAATGGACAGGGAAGTGAATAGAATGCAGCATCTGATGGGTTTTACCCCTGTCATGAGCTTGAGGGCTCTTGTTGTTAACACATCCTTCACCTTTACAAAATTACATTGACATAGAAACAGAGAAACTAGGGGCAGGAGTAAGTATTTGGCCATTCCAGCCTGCTCCACCATTTAATCTGATCATGGCTGATCCTCTATCTCAACACCGTACTCCCGCTCTCTCCCCGTCCCCTTTACGCCTTTAGGGTCCAGAAACCTATCTATTTCCTTCTTAAATATATATTCAGTGACTTGGCCTCCACAGCCTCTGTGGTAGAGAATTCCACAGGTTCACCACCCTCTGAGTGAAGAAGTTTCTCCTCATCTCAGTCCTAAATGGTCTACCCCGTGTCCTCAGACTGTGACCCCTTGTTCTAGACCCCCCGCCCAGTCAGAGGAAACATCATCCCTGCGTCCAGTCTGTCCATCCTTGCGTCCAGTCTGTCCATCCCTGCGTCCAGTCTGTCCATCCCTACGTCCAGTCTGTCCATCCCTGTGTCCAGTCTGTCCAGCCCTGTGTCCAGTCTGTCCATCCCTGCACCCAGTCTGTCCATCCCTGCACCCAGTCTGTCCATCCCTGCGTCCAGTCTGTCCATCCCTGCGTCCAGTCTGTCCAGCCCTGCGTCCAGTCTGTCCATCCCTGTCAGAATTTTATACTTTTCAATGAGATCCCCTCTCATTCTTCTAAACTCCAGTGAATACAGGGCCTAGTCAGCCCAATCTCTCCTCACTCGACAATCCCTCCATCCCAGGACTCAGTCTGGTGAACCTTCGCTGCGCTCCCTCTGTGTCAAGTCTATCCTTTCTTAGGAAAGGAGACCAAAACTGCACACAATACTCCGGATGTGGTCTCACCGAGGCCCTGTACAGCTGCAGTAAGACATCCTTGCTCCTGTACTCAAGTCCTCTCACAATGAAGGTCAATATACCATTTGCCTTCCTAACCGCCTGCTGCACCTACACGCCTGCTTTCAGTGACTGGTGTACAAGGACACCCAGGTCTCTTTGTACATCAACATTTCCCAATCTATCACCATTTAAATAATACTCTGCCATCCTGTTTTTCCTACCAAAGTGGATACCTTCACACTTATCCACGTTATGCTGCATCTGCCATGTATTTGCCCACTCACTCAACTTGTCTAAATCGCCTTGAAGCCTCTTAACACCCTCCTCATCGCTCACATTCCCACCAAGTTTCATGTTGTCAGCAAACTTGGAAACGTTACATTTGGTTCCCTCATCCAAATCATTGATATAGATTGTGAATAGCTGGGACCCAAGTACTGATCCCTGCGGTACCCCACTAGTCACTGCCTGCCACCCTGAAAAAGACCCATTTATTCCTACTCTCTGTTTCCCGTCTGATAACCAATTCTCAATCCATACCAATATATTACCCCCAATCCCATGTGCTTTAATTTTACACACTAACCTCTTAGGTGGGACTTGATCAAAAAGCTCCCTGAAAATCCAAATACACCACATCTACTGGTTCTCGCTGGTGTCCTTGGCTCAGTTTTTACCCCCGGAAGTACATCTAACACTCTGAATATTTGTTCCATGTGTAAGTTGAATAATTTTGACGACATTACACAGCTTTGATGTTCTCCTCTGTTCACTTGAAACATATCCGATTGTCCCTCTTCTATCCTGATGCTCGCTATTTTATCCCGGTAATGGCCCTGGGTAAATCTCACATCTTTACTGTCAATGTCACATTTCAGCAGCATGTCTATTAACTTTTGGTGATAGACACAATCCAATGCTTGTTCATAGTCTATGAAGCATATGTAAATGTTCTTGTTTACTTCCAAATATTTATTGAAGATTGTCTTTGGTTAAATAATCCCTCTGTTGTTCCACCTCCAGGTCTAAATCCAGGCTGCATTGCACCAATTTCTGCTTCAAATGTGATGTTATTTTTTTCTATTGTGAGTTTCAAGATAACTTTAACGAAATGACTCATTAAGCTTATAGTTCCACAATGAGTGCACTCCATTGCTTTAGCTTTCTTCAGTGACAACACATAATGAATGTGTCAATGTCATTTGAAGTTAATCCTTTGGTTTATTTTTGATCAGGAATTTCTGTTATCACTGCTATTTCTGTTTCTCCAAGAGTTTTTAGATGTTCTGTCGTTACTTCCTCTGTTGCTGGAACTTTTCCTGTACTCATCAGTTCCAAAGCGTTCTTTACCTGGGACATCGTAATGTTTGCTCCATAATTTGCTTCTAGACCTCGATTTGGATGATCAGACAATTCACTTACATACCCTGCCCTTCTTTTTCATCCTGTGTCTATTTTAAAAAAGGCTTAACTACCTTTCTGTTATGCACCCACTTTCTGTTACTATCCCTTTCTTTTTATTCTGTCGTGGGATGTGGGCGTCGCTGGCTGGAACAGCATTTATTGTCCGTCCTTAAATGTCCCTTACATCCCTCAGTTAGACCACACTCAGAGCACCGTGCACAGTTCCAGTCTCCATATCCCTTGGTTAGACCGCACTCAGAGCACCGTGCACAGTTCCGGTCTCCGTATCCCTCGGTTAGACCGCACTCGGAGCACCGTGCACAGTTCCGGTCTCCGTATCCCTTCGGTTAGACCACACTCGGAGCACCGTGCACAGTTCCAGTCTCCGTATCCCTCGGTTAGACCGCACTCGGAGCACCGTGTACAGTTCCTGTCTCCATATCCCTCGGTTAGACCACACTCAGAGCACCGTGCACAGTTCCGGTCTCCGTATCGCTCGGTTAGACCACACTCGGAGCACCGTGCACAGTTCCTGTCTCCGTATCCCTCGGTTAGACCACACTCGAAGCACCGTGCGCAGTTCCGGTCTCCGTATCCCTCAGTTAGACCACACTCGGCGCACTGTGCACAGTTCCGGTCTAAGTATCCTTGGTTAGACCAGACTCGGAGCACCGTGCACAGTTCCAATCTCTGTATCCCTCAGTTAGACCACACTAGGAGCACCGTGCACAGTTCCAGTCTCCGTATCCCTTGGTTAGGCCACACTCGGCGCACTGTGCACAGTTCCGGTCTCTGTATCCCTCGGTTAGACCACACTCGGCGCACTGTGCACAGTCCAGGTCTCCGTATCCCTTCTTTAGACCACACTCGGAGCACCGTGCACAGTTCTGGTCTCCGTACCCCTCGGTTAGACCACACTCGGAGCACCGTGCACAGTTCCGGTCTCCGTTCCTCTCGGTTAGGCCACACTCGGAGCACCGTGCACAGTTCCTGTCTCCGTATCCCTCGGTTAGACCACACTCGGAGCACCGTGCACAGTTCCGGTCTCCGTATCCTCGGTTACACCACACTCAGAGCACTGTGCACAGTTCCAGTCTCCGTATCCCTCGGTTAGACCACACTCGGAGCACCGTGCACAGTTCCGGTCTCCGTATCCCTCGGTTAGACCACACTCGGAGCACTGTGCACAGTTCTGGTCTCCGTATCTCTCGGTTAGACCACACTCAGAGCACTGTGCACAGTTCCAGCCACCATATCCTCGGCTAGACCACACTCGGAGCACCGTGCACAGTTCCTGTCTCCGTATCCCTCGGTTAGGCCACACTTGGAGCACTGTGCACAGTTCCTGTCTCCGTATCCCTCGGTTAGGCCACACTCGGAGCACCGTGCATGGTTCCAGTCTCCGTATTCTCGGTTAGACCACACTCAGAGCACTGTGCACAGTTCCAGTCTCCGTATCCCTCGGTTAGACCACACTGGGAGCACCGTGCACAGTTCTGGTCTCCGTATCCCTCGGTTAGACCACACTCGGAGCACTGTGCACAGTTCCGGTCAACGTATCCCTCGGTTAAACCACACTCGGAGCACTGTGCGCTGTTCCGGTCTCCGTATCCCTCGGTTAGACCATACTCGGAGCACTGTGCACAGTTCTGGTCTCAGTATCCCTTGGTGAGACCACACTTGGAGCACTGTGCACAGTTCCGATCTCCGTATCCCTCGGTTAGACCACACTCGGAGCACCGTGCACAGTTCCGGTCAATGTATCCCTCGGTTAAACCACACTCGGAGTGCTGCATTGGTTCAAGAAGGCAGCTCACCACCACCTTCTCAAGGGGCAATTAGGGATGGGCAATAAATGCTGGCCCAGCCAGTGACCCCCACGTCCCAGGAAAGAATAAATAAGGTGCTGATTTATAAAAGCAAAACACTGCAAATGCTGGAAATCTGAAATAGAAACAGAGCCTGCTGGAAAAACTCAGCATGTCTGGCAGCGTCTGTGCAGAGAGAAACAGAGTTAATGTCTCAGTTCGAGATCAGCCCCACAGATGCTGTCTGACCTGTTAACTGGGGTTCACTTGGGACTGATACTTAGGAAAGGATCAAATTTGGAACAGGAGGACCCTTCAAGCCTGTTCCACGGTTCAATAATATCACGGTTGTCCTGCATCTTAACTGCATTTACCGACCTTAGTTCCATAACCTTTCATACCTTTCACCCAACAAAAATCTGTCATTTTGAAATTTTCAATCGACCCCCCCCACCAACCCACTGCCAGACTCAACAGTGTTTTGGGGGAGAGAGTTCCACACTTCCCCTCCCCTGTGTGTGAAGAAGTGCTTCCTGACATCACCCCTGAATGGCCTGGCTCTCACTTTAAGTTTCTGCCCCCTTGTTCTGGTCTCTCCCACCACCCTACGCTCCCCCCCACACCAGCCCACCCACCCAGAGGAAATAAGCTTCCCCCTGGCAACCCTATCGAATCCTTTCATCGTGTTGAAGCCCTCGATTAGATCAGCCCTGAATCTTTCACACCCGAGGGAATACAAGCCTAGTCTCTGACACCCACCCTCATCACTGAACCCTTTTAGGTCCTGTCCGATTCTGGTGAATCTTCACTGCCCCCCCCTCCAAGGCCCACACGTCCTTCCTGAGGTGTGTGACCCAGAGCTGAACACATACTTCCAGGTGGGAACTGAACCAGAGCGATCGAGAAAATAGGCCCAGAAACGAAACGCCCGGAAACGACGGCCCTCTTCCAGCCAGCTCCCACAGCACAACACATCCCCGCATCGGTTAAGATCCTGGGAAACGTGGACCATTTTCCGGATATTGGGAGGTTCCCCCCTCGAGTAAGGCAGACAGAGACAACAAAATTCAACCTCGCCTCCAACGTGTCAGCTCAGCCTTCAACCGACTGAGGGAAAGAGAATCGAGACCCAGCTTCTCAAACCCAACACTAAAGTCATGGGTTACCGGGCAGCAGTGATCCCCCTGTGCTCCTACCCGCTTCGGAGACTTGGACAACCCACGGCAGGTGCCTCAAAGCACTGGAGAAGCACCAGCGGTGGCTCCTTCGAAGATCCTCCCAATCAGTGCCGAGGAAGGTGCTCCCAGCGGCGAGGTCTTCTTCCAAGCCACCTTGCCCGGCGTCGAGGAGTGAATCGCTCCAAACCAGCTCCACTGGCCGGGACATGTCCCCCGTGTGCCTGACACCAAACACCCAAAGCAACCGCTCTGCTCGCAACTCGATCCTGGCAGGAGACTCCCAGGAGGGGCAGCGGGAACGCTGTCGGGATATCCACAGCGCATCCCTGAAGAGGTCAAACATTCCCGCCGGATCCTGGGAGTCCCCGGCTTGCGACCCCCAGAACGGAGAAGGCCCATCCGGAGAGGCACCGAACACATGGAGGGACTCAGTCGGGAGTGGGCAGAGGTGAAGTCAGAGGGAGCACACGAACCTCCAAACAACCCATCTACCCAACCCTCCGAGCACCACCTCCCCGGTCTGCGGGGAACTGGGGGAAGAGTCAGTCTGCAGATCAGACACTGGGCCTGGGCAGCCGGCTCAGAGTGTAGCAGGTCACCCTCGATCGCCAGGGACCTGCCTGACCAAGAGGAGCAGATCTCTGTCCACTTGGAACAACAACACACACACATTTCTATTCCAGGCCCCACAAGCTAAGGGCCAGGAGCCGTTTGAATTTTTTTTTGTGTATGTTCCCAGTAGCTCATCATGATCTTGGTCCTTGGAGCCCTTTTTCTCTCTGTCTCCCTCACTGTCCCATGTAGAGAACGGAAGCCCTCACCTCCTCTGTTCAGGGTGTGACCCGGGACACGCTGAGGTAAATATTCAATATTAAAGAACACTGAGTCTTTGGGTTGACGCTTTCATCATTTCTCTACTTGTCCTTGCGATGTGGATGACACCCTAACCGTAAACGCCATTTATAACCCTGAGGGGGGGGCGACGCATGGTTGGGATAGGGACTGGAGTCACATGGAGGCCAGAACAGTGAAAGAGGGCAGGTTTCTGTCCCTCAGGACTGTTGGGGGGAGTCACCCCTTGGTTTCTCTTGTAGCCCCCCAAACGTAAAATGTTGTAACCCATCTCTGCTCCCCCTCTAAACCTCAGCATCAAAATACGGCGTGAACACGGCCCCTTTAACAACGCTGCTCCACAGCCACAACTATCAATCAAAGCTCAACCACCTGAGGAGATATCAGGGCCAAATATCTCAGGCTAACACAAAGGGGTGAAGGAGAGTCCGAAAGGAGGAGAGCAGGTGGGTAGGTTTAGGGAGGGATTCCAGAGCTAAGGACTCACCCCACCCCCACCCCCACCACACCCCCACCGGACAGCTGAAGGCACAGCCCCCAACGGCAGAGCAATGGAAATCGGGGTGGAGCTCGAGAGGCCAGAATCGGAGGAGAGCAGAGATCAAGGAGGGTCGCAGGAGATTACAGAGATAGGGAGGGAGGGGGCCATGGAGGGATTTGAACAGGAGGATGATGATTGTAGGGGCTGGAGGAGGTTACAGAGATAGGGAGGGAGGGGGTGAGGGGGGGATTTGAACAGGAGGATGATGATTGTAGGGACTGGGTGGAGGTTACAGAGATAGGGAGGGAGGGGATGAGGGAGGGATTTGAACAGGAGGATGAGAATTGTAGGGGTTGGAGGAGGTTACAGAGATAGGGACGGAGGGAGTAAGGGAGGGATTTGAACAGGAGGATGAGAATTATAGGGGCTGGAGGAGGTTACAGAGATAGAGAGGGAGGGGGTGAGGGAGGGATTTGAACAGGAGGATGAGAATTGTAGGGGTTGGAAGAGGTTACAGAGATAGGGAGGGGGTGAGGGAGGGATTTGAACTGGAGGGTGAGAATTGTAGGGGCTGGAGGAGTTTACAGAGGTGTGTGGTGGCGGGGGGGGAATGAGGGGCTATGGAGGGATTTGTTCTTTTTATTTATATTTTCACGGGTTGCGGGTGTCACTGGCTGGGCCCAGCATTTATTGTCCATCCCTAATTGCCCCTTCAGCAGGTGGTGGTGAGTTGCCTACTTGAACCGCTGCAGTCCCTGTGGTGTAGGTACACCCATGGCGCTGTTAGGGAGGGAGTTCCAGGATTTTGTCCGTGTGGTGTAGGTACACCCACGGCGCTGTTAGGGAGGAAGTTCCAGGATTTTGTCCGTGTGGTGTAGGTGCACACACGGTGCTGTTAGGGAGGGAGTTCCAGGATTTTTTCCGTGTGGTGTAGGTACACCCACGGCACTGTTAGGGAGGGTGTTCCAGGATTTTGTCCGTGTGGTGTAGGTACACCCACGGCGCTGTTAGGGAGGGAGTTCTAGGATTGTGTCCGTGTGGTGTAGGTACGCCCACGGTGCTGTTAGGGAGGGAGTTCCGGGATTTTGACCGTGTGGTGTAGGTCCACCCACGGCGCTGTTAGGGAGGGAGTTCCAGGATTTTGTCCGTGTGGTGTAGGTACACCCACGGCGCTGTTAGGGAGGGAGTTTCAGGATTTTGTCCCTGTGGTGTAGGTACACCCACGGTGCTGTTAGGGAGGGAGTTCCAGGATTTTTACCCAGCGACAGTGAAGGAATGGCCGATATATTTCCAAGTCAGGATGGTGATTCACTTGCAGGGTAAGTTCCAGGTGGTGGTGTTAGGAACATAGGAGGAAGAGTAGGCCATTCAGCCCCTCAAGCCTGATCTGCCATTTAACTGGATCATGGCTAATCCTCTACCCCATGTCATCTTTCTGCACTATCCCACATCACTTGATGTAACTGCTATCTAGAAACCTATCGATCTCGGTCTTGAACATACTCAATGACTGAGCCTCCACACCCCTCTGGGGTAGAGAATTCCAAAGATTCACCACCCTCTGAGTGAAGAAATTCCTCCTCATCTCAGTCCTAAATGACCTGCTCCTTATCCTGAGACTGTGACCCCCGGTTCCAGACATTCCTGCCCCACCCCAGGCAGAGGAACCATCCTTCCTGCATCTACCCTGTCAAGCCCTGTAAGAATTTTGTACACTTCAATGAGATCATCTCTCATTCTTCTAGTTGCTACAGAATACAGGCCCAGTCTCCTCAATCTTCCCTCATACAACAATCCCTCCATCCCAGGAATCAGTCTGGTGAACCTTCGCTGCATTGTCTCTATGGCCAGTATATCCTTCCTTAGGTAAGGCGGCCAAAACTGTGCACAATATTCCAGGTGAGGTCTCACCAAGTCCCTGTACAACTGCAGCAAGACACCTTTACTCCTGTAATATTATCAAAGCAAAATACTGGGAATGCTGGAAATCTGAAGAGAAACAGAAAATGTTGGGAAAACTCAGCAGGTCTGACAGTATCTGTGGCGAGAGAAACAGAGTTGATGTTTCGAGTCCATATGACTCTTCTTCAGAGCTTTACTCCTGTACTCAAATCTCCTCGTGACGAAGACCAACGTACCATTTGCCTTCCTGATTGATTTAGCTTTCAGTGACTCCTGAACAAGGACACCCAGGTTCCTTGGGACACCAACACTTCCCGACCTCTCCAAAGTTGAGAAATACGCTGCCTTTCTGTTTTTCCCACCAAACTGGATAACTTCACATTTTCCACGCCATGATCTTGCCCACTCACTTAAGGCAGAATGTTCTGCCTGTCGGGCGGGCGGGCCTGACCCAATCTCCGGTGGGCGGGGAGCTGATCCCCGCCGGAGAAGCGAGCCCCGCCGCCATTTTACGTGGGATGGCCAATTAAGGCCCGCCCAGCGTGACGTCCGGCGGGAAGCACTTCCTGTGCGGACGACGGTGGGGGGGGATTCCCCAAAAGCGAGAGTGCGCTCCTTCACACATGTGCACGACAGAGCGCACATCTCCCTGCGGCTAAGTGCAGCCTCAGGGAGATCGCTCACACTTTGAAAAATATTAAAAATAGAAAAAGAAAATTCCTGAACATGTCCCCCTCGTGTGACAATGTCACATGAGATGGGACATGTTCATAATTTACATAATAAGTTTATTAAACTTTTTGAAACCCTGCATGAAACCTCATCCCGCCGGGTGGATGAGGTTTCATGTTTTCTCTATTTGCCGCCGGGGCTCCTGGCCGACCCGCCAACATTAAGGTTGGACGGGCAGGTCCTTTAATTGTTTCAGTGATCCTGTCAATGGCCTCTATTGGCCATTGACAGGTCAGCGGGTCCACAGCTGATTTGGCTGCGCCCTCGCCTTCCTGAAAATTTAAATGGGGTGGGATGACATCGGGGGTTCCCCCTGACATCATCCCGCGGGGGTTCCCCCGACATCATCCCGCGGGGGTTCCCCCTGACATCATCCCGCGGGGGTTCCCCCTGACATCATCCTGCGGGGGTTCCCCCTGACATCATCCCGCGGGGGTTCCCCCTGACATCATCCCGCGTCATTTTAAGCGTTGGTGAGAGGGGCCCCGCCCCCTGCTCACCGACGGCAAAATTCTGCCCTTAGTCTGTCTAATTGCCCTTGAAGCCTCTTTGCATCCTCCTCACAACTCACATTCCCACCTAGTTTTGCTGTCATCAGCAAACTTGGAAACATTACATCTGGTGCCCACATCCAAATCACTGATATAGATTGTGAATAGCTGGGGCTCAAAGCACTGATCCTGATGGTAACCCCACCATTCACCACCTGCCACTCCAAAATAAACCTGTTTATTCCTACTCTCTGCTTTCTGTCCATCAACCAATCCTCAATCCATGCCGGTATATTACCCCCAATCCCACCTGCTCTAATTTTGCTGACTAACGTCCTGTGTGGGACCTTATCGAAAGTGTTCTGAAAATCTAAATATACCACATCTACTGGTTCTCCCTTATCTATCCTGCTAGTTATATCTCACAAAACTCAACAGGTTTGGCAAACTTCCATAAACCCATGTTGACTCTGCCCAATACTACCATAATTTTCTAGGTGCCCAGTTATCACATGTCACGTGTTGCCATGTGTCTGCTGCCCTTGTCCTTCTAGATGGTAGTGGTCATGGGTTTGGAAGGTGCTGTGGAAGGAGCCTTGGTGAATTCCTGCAGTGCATCTTGTAGATGGTACACACACTGCTGCTAATGTGCGTCGGTGGTGGAGGGAGTGAATGTTTGTGAATGGGGTGCCAATCAAGTGGGGCTGCTTTGTCCTGGACGGTGTTGAGCTTCTTGAGTGTTGTGGGAGCTGCATTCATCCAGGCAAGTGGGGAGTATTCCATCACACTCCTGACTTGTGCCTTGTAGGTGGTGGACAGGCTTTGGGGAATCAGGAGGTGAGTTACTTGCTGCAGGATTCCTGGCATCTGACCTGCTCTCGTAGCCACAGTATTTATATGGCTGGTCCAGTTCAGTTTCTGGTCAATGGTGACACCCAGGATGTTGATAGTGGGGGATTCAGTGATGGTAATGCCATTGATTGTAAAAGGGAGATGGTTAGATTTTCTCTCGCTGGGAGATGGTCATTGCCTGGCACTTGTCTGGCATGAATGTTATTTGCCACTTATCAGCCCAAACCTGGATTTGTCCAGGTCTTGCTGCATTTGGACATGGATTGCTTCAGTATCTGAGGAGTAGTGAATGGTGCTGAACATTGTGTAATCATCAGTGAACATCCCCACTTCTGACCTTATGATGGAAGGAAGGTCGTTGATGAAGCAGCTGAAGATGTTTCGGCCGAGGACACTAACCCTGAGGAACTCCTGCAGTGATGTCCTGGAGCTGAGATGACTGACCTCCAACAACCACAACCATCTTCCTTTGTGCTGGGTATGACTCCAACCAGTGGAGAGATTTCCCCCTGATTCCAATTGACTCCAGTTTTGCTAGGGCTCCTTGATGCCACACTTGGTCAAATGCTGCCTTGATGTCAAGGGCAGTCACTCTCACCTCACCTCAGGAGTTCAGCTCTTTTGTCCATGTTTGAACCAAGGCTGTAATGAGGTCAGGAGCTGAGTGGCCCTGGCAGAACCCAAACTGGGCGTCAGTGAGCAGGTTATTGCTAAGCAAGTGCCACTTGATAGCACTGTTGATGACCCCTTCCATTACTTTACTGATGGTCGAGAGTGGACTGATGGGGCGGTAATTGGCCGGGTTGGATTTGTCCTGCTTTTTGTGTACAGGACTTACCTGGGCAATTTTCCACATAGCCGGGTAGATGCCAGTGTTGGAGCTGTACTGGAACAGCTTGGCTAGGGGCGCAGCAAGTTCTGGAGCACAAGTCCTCAGTTCTATTGCTGGAATATTGTCAGGGCCCATAGCCTTTGCAGTATCCAGTGCCTTCAGATGTTTCTTGATATCACGTAGAGTGAATTGAATTGGCTGAAGACTGGCATCTGTGATGCTGGGGACCTCCGGAGGAGGCCGAGATGGATCATCCACTCAGTGCTTCTGGCTGAAGCTTGTAGCAAATGCTTCAGCCTTATCTTTTGCACTGATGTGCTGGGCTCCTCCATCATTGAGGATGGGGATATCTGTGGCGCCTCCTCCTCCAGTGAGTTGTTTAATTGTCCACCACCATTCATGACTGGATGTGTCAGGACTGCAGAGCTTAGATCTGATCCGTTGGTTGTGTTGGGGTAGTATATTAGCATGGATAGAGGACTGGCTAACTAATAGAAGACAGAGAGTTGGGATATGGCGGGGGGGGGGTGAATTTTCAGGATAGCAACCTGGAACTAGTGGAGTGCCACAGGGATCAGTGCTGGGGCCACAATTATTTACAATTTATATTAATGACTTGGATGAGGGAAGTGAATGTACTATCGCCAAGTTTGCGGATGACACAAAAATAGGTGGGAAGGCAAGAGGATGGCACAAGGAGTCTACAGAGTGTTATAGACAAGTGAGTGGACAAAAACGTGGCAGATGGAATATAATGTGAGGTTATGCAGTTTGGCAGGAAGAATAGAGGAGCTGAATATTACTTAAATGGAGAAAGACTGCAGAAAGATGTAGTACAGAGGGATTTAGGGGTCCTTGTGCATGAATCACAAAAAGCTAACATACAAGTTCAGCAGGTAATAGGGAAGGCAAGTGGAATGTTGGCCTTTATTTCAAAGGGAATGGAGTATAAAAATAGGGAAGCCTTGCTAAAACTATACAAGGCACTAGTTAGACCACACCCAGAATACTGTGAACAGTTTTGGTCCCCTTATCTAAGGAAAGATATACTGGCATTGGGGGCAGTCCAGAGAAGGTTCACTAGGTTGATCCACGGTATGGATGGATTTTCTTATGAGGAGAGGTTGAGTAGGTTGGGCCTGTACTCATTGGAGTTTAGGCAAATGAGAGGCGACCTTATTGAAACATATAAGATTCTTAGGGGTAAAAACAAAAAACTACTGCGGATGCTGGAAATCCAAAACAAAAACAGAATTACCTGGAAAAACTCAGCAGGTCTGGCAGCATCGGCGGAGAAGAAAAGAGTTGATGTTTCGAGTCCTCGTGACCCTTCAGCAGAACACCCTTTTCACAGAACACCAGTTCTGCTGAAGGGTCATGAGGACTCGAAACGTCAACTCTTTTCTTCTCCGCCGATGCTGCCAGACCTGCTGAGTTTTTCCAAGATTCTTAGGGGGCTTGACAGGGTAGATGCTGAGAGGTTGTTTCCCCTTGTGGGAGTGTCTAGGACCAGAGCGCATAATCTCAGAGTAAGGGGGCACCCATTTAGGAAAGAGATGAGGAGGAATTTCTTCTCTCAGAAGGTAGTGAATCTGTGAAATTATTTACCGCAGAGGGCTGTAGAGGCTGGCTTGTTAAGTATATTCAAATTTGAGATAGGCAGATTTTTAATCAGTAAGGAAATCAAGGGTTATGGGGAAAAGGCAGGAAAGTGGAGCTGAGGATTATCAGGTTAGTCTTCATCTCATTGAATGGTGGAGCAGACTCGATGGGTCGAATGGACTACTTCTGCTCCTATGTCTTACGGAATCGCTGAGCTCTGCCTAGCTCTGTCTACCACTTGCTGCTTATGCTGTTAGGTACACAAGTAGTCCTGTGTTATACCTTCACCAGGTTGATGCCTCATTTTTAGGTATGCCTGGTGCTGCTCCTGGCATGCCCTCCTGCACTCTTCATTGAACCAGAGTAGATTTCTGATTTGATGGTTATGGTAGAGTGGGAGAAATGCCGGGCCATGGCATTACAAATTGTAGTTGTGTACAATTCTGTGCCCTCATTGCATCCTCCAAATGGTATTCATCATGGAGGAGAAAGGATTCATCAGCTGATGGGGATGGGGGTGTGGTACGTGGTAATCAGCAGGAGGTTTCCTTGCCCATTTCTGACCTAATACCATGAGATTTCATGGGGTCCAGGGTCGATGTTGAAGACTCCCAGGGCAACTCCCTCCTGCCTGTATTCTAGTGGGACAGGGCAAACCCAGGAATGGTGATGGTGATGTCTGGGAAATACCAAGGCAATTTTTCATTCATTCACGGGATGTGGGCTTCATTGGCTGGGCCAGCATTTATTGTCCATCCCTAGTTGGCCCTTGAGAAGTTGGTGGTGAGATGCCTTCTTGAACCACTGCAGTCCCTGTGGTGTTGGTACACCCACGGCGCTGTCAGGGAGGGAGTTCCGGGATTTTGTCCGTGTGGTGTAGGTGCACCCACGGCGCTGTTAGGGAGGGAATTCCAGGATTTTGTCCGTGTAGTGTAGGTACACCCACGGCGCTGTCAGGGAGGGAGTTCCGGGATTTTTTTCCGTGTGGTGTAGGTGCACCCACGGCGCTGTTTGGGAGGGAGTCCCAGGATTTTGTCCGTGTGGTGTAGGTACACCCACGGTGCTGTTAGGGAGGGACTTCCAAGATTTTGTCCCTGTGGTGTAGGGACACCCACGGCGCTGTTAGGGAGGGAGTTCCAAGATTTTGTCCCTGTGGTGTAGGTACACCCACTGCGCTGTTAGGGAGGGAGTTCCAAGATTTTGTCCCTGTGGTGTAGGTACACCCACGGCACTATTAGGGAGGGAGTTCCAGTATTTTGTCCATGCGGTGTAGGTACACCCACGGCGCTGCTAGGAAGGGAGTTCCAGGATTTTGTCCGTGTGGTGTGTGGGAGGGGGGGTGGATTCAACTTCATGGAAAATTATTAAAAAACTGAAAAGAAAGGAGAGCCTAGGAGAGGCTATTAAAGTCTCCAGAACACAAATAGGACAGAGTGTTTGGAAAGGGCTAGGAATCTAACTTCAAGCACATCAGATAAAGGGACGACAATGAGAAAGGGGACGGGAAATACAGGACTGAAGGTGTTGTATCTGAATGCACGCAGTATACGAAATAAGGTAAATGAGCTTGTGGCGCAGATTGAAATTGGCAGGTATGATGTGGTGGGCATTACGGAGACATGGCTGCAAGGGGATCAGGACTGGGAGCTAAATATACAAGGATATACATCCTATCGAAAAGATAGGCAGGTTGGCAGAGGGGCTGGGGTTGCTTTGTTAGTAAGAAATGAAATTAAATCGATAGCAAGAAATGATGTAGGGTCAGATGATGTAGAATCTGTGTGGGTAGAGTTGAGGAACCGCAAAGGTCAAAAAATCATAATGGGAGTTATGTACAGGCCTCCGAACAGTAGTCAGGATGTGGGGCACAAGATGCACCAGGAGATAGAAAAGGTGTGTAAGAAAGGCAAGGTTACGGTGATCATGAGGGATTTCAATATGCAGGTAGACTGGGAAAATCAGGTTGTTAGTGGATCCCAAGAAAAGGAATTTGTGGAATGTCTACGAGATGGCTTTTTGGAGCAGCTTGTGGTGGAGCCCACTAGGGAACAGGCAATTCTAGATTTAGTGATGTGTAATGAGGCAGATTTGATAAGGGAGCTTAAGGTGAAGGAACCCTTAGGAGGAAGTGACCATAATATGACAGAATTTACCCTGCAATTTGAGGGGAAAAAGCTGGAATCATATGTAACGGTATTACAGTTGAACAAAGGCAACTACAGAGGCATGAGGGAGGAGCTGAAACACCGTAGCATACAGGACTACGGGCCGAGTGCTGGAAAATGGGATTAGAATAGATAGGGGCTTGATGGCCAGCACGGACACAACAGGCCGAAGAGCCTCTTTCCATGCTGTAATAACTAAGACTTTTTGACTTTGCAGGTTGGACAGGGCTAGGTTGATGAGGAGCAGCCTGTTCGTTTTCACTCCTTCTTGACTTCACTGTAGCAGTTTGATACAACCGAGTGTCTCACTCGGCCATTCACGAGGGGCAGTTAAGAGTCAACCACATGACTGTGGGTCTGAAGTCACATGTAGGGCCAGAGCGGGTAAGGACGGCAGATTTCCCTCCCTAAAGGGACATGAGTGACTCAGAAGGGTTTTTTCAATCGGTTCACGGTCCCCATTGCTGAGACCAGCTATCGGTTCGACAAGCTGCTATGGTGGGGGTTGAACCGTGTCCCCAGGGCATTAGCCTGGGCCTTCCTTTATCCTGATTTGAACAGGAGGATGAGAATTGGAGGGGCTGGAGGAGGTTACAGAGATTGGGAGGGAGGGGGGTGAGGGAGGGATTTGAACAGGAGGATGAGAATTGTAGGGGCTGGAGGAGGTTACAGAGATAGGGAGGGAGGGGGGTGGGGAGGGATTTGAACAGGAAAATGAGAATTGTAGGGGCTGGAGGAGGTTACAGAGATAGGGAGGGAGGGGGGTGAGGGAGGGATTTGAACAGGAGGATGAGAATTGTAGAGGCTGGAGGAGGTTACAGAGATTGGGAGGGGGAGGGTGAGGGGCCATGTAGGGATTTATAAATAACTGATGAACTTTAAAGTTGAGGGGTTAGCAATAGTGGGATCCACCCCTAGCAAGGGTCAGTCCCCATGGGGAGACCCATCCCCCCACCCAATGAGGGGTCAGTCCCCATGGGGAGACCCATCCCCCCACCCAATGAGGGGACAGTCCCTATGGGGAGACACATCCTCCTGGGTGAAGTGTCAGTCCCCACGGGGAGACCCATCCCCCCACCCAATGAGAGGTCAGTCCCCATGGGGAGACCCATCCCCCCACCCAATGAGGGGACAGTCCCTATGGGGAGACACGTCCTCCCAGGTGAAGGGTCAGTCCCCACGGGGAGACCAGTTCCAGTTCCCCCCGCAACGAGGAGGGAGACCCCACGGGGAGATTTGTCGCAGCCCCCAGTGAGGAGGGAGTCCCGAAGAGGGGACTCAGCCCCCCCCCGAGAGGAGGGAGACCCCATGGGGAGACCCGTCCCACCCCCCCCCCCCCCCCCGAGAGGAGGGAGACCCATCTCCCCCCCCAGCGAGGAGGGAGACCCCACGGGGAGACCCATCCCAACCCCAGCGAGGAGGGAGACCCCACGGGGAGACCTGTCCCACCTCCAGCGAAGAGGGAGACCCCATGGGGAGACCCATCCCAACCCCAGCGAGGAGGGAGGGAGACCCCACGGAGAGACCTGTCCCACCTCCAGCGAAGAGGGAGACCCCACGGGGAGACCCGCCCCACTCCCAGCGAGGAGGGAGACCCCATGGGGAGACCCGTCCCGGCCCTCCCCCAAGAGGAGGGAGACCGATCCCACCTCCAGCGAGGAGGGAGACCTGTCCCACCGCAAGCGAGGAGGAAGACCCCATAGGGAGACACGTTCCCCTCCACCCTCCCAGCGAGAAGGGAGACCCCACGTTGAGACCCGTCCCACCCCCAGCGAGGAGGGAGACCCCATAGGGAGACACGTTCCCCTCCACCCTCCCAGCGAGAAGGGAGACCCCACGTTGAGACCCGTCCAACCCCCAGCGAGGAGGGAGACCCCATAGGGAGACACGTTCCCCTCCACCCTCCCAGCGAGAAGGGAGACCCCACGTTGAGACCCGTCCTGCCAACACATCCCCAGCGAGAGGCTCATCTCCGCTGATTAATTTGGGATTTGTTGGTGATGACCAATTGCTTTGAACAGATTTTTTTTCTCGTCTAGGGATTAAATTTGCATAGGCCAATTTTTGTTGTTGTTGAGTAAGCCACAAGTTCGGACAGTCCCCTGGGATGAATTTCCACAGGGCTGGACTTTCCTGCACCAAGATGGGGGTTTGTCAGCTTCAGGTCCCATTCATCTCACTGGGACCACTTCCCTTCCCAAGATGGCGCCGCCAGGTGGCCGCTAAAATGGCGGCCTGTGTTTCCACCCAGCACACACAAAATGGCGGCGGCGACACATTCCCTCACTAAGATGGCGGCGAAGGGGAAATGGCGCCTCTCTACAAAGAGGGCGGCGGCCCACACCAGCCCACCTTACACCGCCTGCGCCGTTCCGCCTCCGCTTTGGGAATGGCCTGTATTGCGCAGGCGCGGAGCGGAGCGGAAGCGATTGAGTCGCAGCTGCCGCCATTTTGTTAGCCCCGCTCCGAAGAGGAAGAAAGGTGAGACAAAAAAAGCTACCGGGGAGGGGGAAGAAGGAGGAGAGAGTGGGTAGGGAAGGAAGGTCGGGAAGGTGTTTGTTGGCGACCGAAGGGGCTCCGGCGAGATTTTTAGCGGCTGCCGGCGGTGGACGGGGCGGGTTTTGTTCTCCCTGCATCGCACTCACCTAGAGATCGGATTCCGCCCTCCCCCACAATGGGGGCCGCCATCTTTGGTATTGGCACTTCCGGTATGGAGGACGTGCCTCTTCCGATAGCCAAATAGGCACTTCCGGCCTTCAGGATGCCAGTCTAACAACATTGTATACAGTGTGTATATATCCCAATGTATACAGCGTGTGTGTCTATATACCCCAATGTATACAGTGTGTGTATATACCCCAATGTATACAGTCTGTGTATATACCCCAATGCATGCAGTGTGTGTGTATATACCCCAATGTATACAGTCTGTGTATATACCCCAATGCATGCAGTGTGTGTGTATATACCCCAACGTATACAGTGTGTGTGTATATATATACCCCAATGTATACAGTGTGTGTATATATATACCCCAATGTATACAGTGTGTATATACCCCAATGTATACAGTCTGTGTATATACCCCAATGCATGCAGTGTGTGTATATACCCCAATGTATACAGCGTTTGTATATATACCCCAATGTATACAGCGTGTGCATATACCCCAATGTATACAGCGTGTGTATATATACTCCAATGTATACAGCGTGTGTATATACCTCAATGTATACAGTGTGTGTATATACCCCAATGAATACAGCATGTGTGTATATATCCCAATGTATACAGTGTGTGTATATACCCCAATGTATACAGTGTGTGTATATATACCCCAATGTATACAGTGTGTATATATACCCCAATGTATACAGTGTGTGTATATACCCCAATGTATACAGCATGTGTATATATACACCCCAATGTATACAGCGTGTGTATATACCCCAATGTATACAGTGTGTGTATATACCCCAATGTATACAGCGTGTGTATATATCCCAATGTATACAGTGTGTATATATATACTTCAATGTATAGTGTGTGTATATTCCCCAATGTATACAGCGTGTGTATATATCCCAATGTATACAGTGTGTATATATATACTTCAATGTATACAGTGTGTGTATATTCCCCAATGTATACAGCGTGTGTATATATACCCCAATGTATATAGTGTGTGTATATATACCCCAATATATACAGCATGTGTATATTCCCCAATATATACAGCGTGTGTATATACCCCAATATATACAGCGTGTGTATATTCCCCAATATATACAGTGTGTATATATACCCCAATGTATACAGTGTGTATATACCCCAATGTATACAGCGTGTGTGTATATACCCCAATGTATACAGCGTGTGTATATATACCCCAATGTATACAGTGTGTGTATATACCCCAATGTATACAGCGTGTGTGTATATACCCCAATGTATACAGCGTGTGTGTATATACCCCAATGTATACAGCGTGTGTATATCTACCCCAATGTATACAGCGTGTGTGTATATACCCCAATGTATACAGCGTGTGTGTATATACCCCAATGTATACAGCATGTGTATATATACCCCAATGCATACAGTGTGTGTATATATAACCCAATGTATACAGCGTGTGTGTATATACCTCAATGTATACAGTGTGTATATATACCCCAATGTATACAGTGTGTATATACCCCAATGTATACAGTGTGTGTATATTCCCCAATGTATACAGCATGTATATATTCGCTAATGTATACAGTGTGTATATACCCCAATGTATACAGCGCGTGTGTATATACTCCAATGTATATAGCGTGTGTGTATATACCCCAATGTATACAATGTGTATATACCCCAATGTATACAGCGTTTATATATACCCCAATGTATACAGTGTGTATATATACCCCAATGTATAGTGTGTATATACACCAATGTATACAGCATGTGTATATTCCCCAATGTATACAGCGTGTATATTCCCCAATATATACAGCGTGTATATACCCCAATGTATACTGCGTGTGTGTATATACCGCAATGTATATAGCGTGTGTGTATATACCCCAATGTATACAGCGTATGTGTGTATACCCCAATGTATACAGCATGTGTGTATATACCCCAATGTATATAGAGTGTGTGTATATACCCCAATGTATATAGAGTGTGTGTATATACCCCAATGTATACAGCGTGTATATATACCCCAATGTATACAGCGTGTGTATATACCCCAATGTATACAGCGTGTGTATATACACCCCAATATATACAGCGTGTATATATACCCCAATATATATAGCGTGTGTATATATACCCCAATGTACAAAATGTATGTGTGTATATACATCAGTGTATACAGTGTGTGTGTGTATATACCCCAATATACACATCGTGTGTATATACCCAAATGTATACAGCATGTATATATACCCCAATGTACAGAGCGTGTATATATACCCCCATGTATACAGTGTGTGTATACACACTAATGTATATGGTGTGTATATATACCCCAATGTATACAGTGTGTGTGTAAATACCCCAATGTATACAGTGTGTGTATATACCCCAATGTTTACAGCGTGTGTATATAGCCCAATGTATACAGTGTGTGTATATACCCCAATGAATACAGCGTGTGTATGTATACCCCAATGTATACAGTGTGTGTATATACCCCAATGAATACAGCGTGTGTATATATACCCCAATGTATACAGTGTGTGTATATACCCCAATGTATACAGTGTGTGTATATACCCCAATGTATACAGCATGTGTATATACACCAATGTATACAGCGTGTGTATATACCCCAATGTATACAGCGTGTGTATATATCCCAATGTATACAGTGTGTGTATATATACCTCAATGTATACAGTGTGTGTATATTCCCCAACGTATACAGCGTGTGTATATATACCCCAATGTATATAGCGTGTGTATATATACCCCAATATATACAGCATGTGTATATTCCCCAATATATACAGCGTGTGTATATACCCCAATATATACAGCGTGTGTATATTCCCCAATATATACAGTGTGTATATATACCCCAATGTATACAGTGTGCATATAGCCCAATGTATACAGCGTGTATGTATATACCCCAATGTATACAGCGTGTGTATATATACACCCCAATGTATACAGCGTGTATATATACCCCACTGTATACAGCGTGTGTATATACCCCAATGTATAGTGTGTATATACCCCAATGTATACAGTGTGTGTATAAAACCCCAATGTATACAGCGTGTGTGTATATACCCCAATGTATACAGCTTGTGTATATATACCCCAATGTATACAGCGTGTGTATATATACCCCAATGTATACAGCGTGTGTGTATATACCCCAATGTATATAGCGTGTGTGTATATACCCCAATGTATACAACGTGTGTGTATATACCCCAATGTATACAGCATGTGTGTATATACCCCAATGTATATAGAGTGTGTCTATATACCCCAATGTATACAGCGTGTGTGTATATACCCCAATGTATACAGCGTGTGTGTATATACCCCAATGTATACAGCGTGTGTGTATATACCCCAATGCATACAGTGTGTGTGTATATACCCCAATGCATACAGCGTGTGTATATATACCCCAATGTATACAGTGTGTGTATATATACCCCAATGTATACAGCGTGTGTATATATACACCCCAATGTATACAGCGTGTATATATACCCCAATGTATACAGCGTGTGTATATACCCCAATGTATACAGCGTGTGTATATACCCCAATATATACAGCGTGTATATATACCCCAATATATATAGTGTGTGTATATATACCCCAATGTACAAAATGTATGTGTGTATATACATCAGTGTATACAGTGTGTGTGAGTGTATATACCCCAATATACACATCGTGTGTATATACCCAAATGTATACAGCATGTATATATACCCCAATGTATATAGCGTGTGTATATACCCCCATGTATACAGTGTGTGTATATACACTAATGTATATGGTGTGTATATATACCCCAATGTATACAGTTGTGTGTGTGTTTATACCCCAATGTATACAGTGTGTGCATATGTACCCCAATATACAGTATGTGTGTACCACAACGTATACAGTGTGTATATATCCCAATATATACAGTGTGTGTATATCCGAATGCATACAATGTATGTGTGTATATTCCAACGTATACAGTGTTTGTTGTGTGTGGGTGTCCCAATGTATACAGTGTGTGTGTATACACCCCAATGTATACAGTGTGTGTGTAAATACCCCAATGTATACAGTGTGTGTGTAAATACCCCAATGTATACAGTGTGTGTGTAAATACCCCAATGTATACAGTGTGTGTATATACCCCAATGTTTACAGCGTGTGTATATAGCCCGATGTATACAGTGTGTGTATATACCCCAATGAATACAGCGTGTGTATATATACCCCAATGTATACAGTGTGTGTATATACCCCAATGTATACAGTGTGTGTATATACCCCAATGTATACAGCATGTGTATATACCCCAATGTATACAGCGTGTGTATATATCCCAATGTATACAGTGTGTATATATATACCTCAATGTATACAGTGTGTGTATATTCCCCAATGTATACAGCGTGTGTATATATACCCCAATGTATATAGCGTGTGTATATATACCCCAATATATACAGCATGTGTATATTCCCCAATATATACAGCGTGTGTATATACCCCAATATATACAGTGTGTGTATATTCCCCAATATATACAGTGTGTATATATACCCCAATGTATACAGTGTGCATATACCCCAATGTATACAGCGTGTGTGTATATACCCCAATGTATACAGCATGTGTATATATACCCCAATGTATACAGCGTGTGTGTATATACCCCAATGTATACAGCGTGTGTATATATACCCCAATGTATACAGCGTGTGTGTATATACCCCAATGTATACAGCTTGTGTGTATATACCCCAATGTATACAGCATGTGTATATATACCCCAATGCATACAGCGTGTGTATATATAACCCAATGTATACAGCGTGTGTGTATATACCCCAATGTATACAGCGTGTGTGTATATACCCCAATGTATACAGTGTGTATATATACCCCAATGTATACAGTGTGTATATATACCCCAATGTATACAGTGTGTATATACCCCAATGTATACAGTGTGTGTATATTCCCCAATGTATACAGCATGTATATATACCCTAATGTACACAGTGTGTATATACCCCAATGTATACAATGTGTATATACCCCAATGTATACAGCGTTTATATATACCCCAATGTATACAGTGTGTATATATACCCCAATGTATAGTGTATATATACACCAATGTATACAGCATGTGTATATTCCCCAATGTATACAGCGTGTATATTCCCCAATGTATACAGCGTATATATACCCCAATGTATACAGCGTGTGTGTATATACCCCAATGTATATAGCGTGTGTGTATATACCCCAATGTATACAGCGTGTGTGTATATACCCCAATGTATACAGCGTGTGTGTATATACCCCAATGTATACAGCGTGTGTATATATACCCCAATGCATACAGTGTGTGTATATATAACCCAATGTATACAGCGTGTGTGTATATACCCCAATGTATACAGTGTGTATATATACCCCAATGTATACAGTGTGTATATACCCCAATGTATACAGTGTGTATATATACCCCAATGTATACAGTGTGTATATACCCCAATGTATACAGTGTGTGTATATTCCCCAATGTATACAGCATGTATATATACCCTAATGTATACAGTGTGTATATACCCCAATGTATACAATGTGTATATATCCCAATGTATTCAGCATTTATATATACCCCAATGTATACAGTGTGTATATATACCCCAATGTATAGTGTGTATATACACCAATGTATACAGCATGTGTATATTCCCCAACGTATACAGCGTGTATATCCCCCAATGTATACAGCGTGTATATACCCCAATGTATATAGCGTGTGTGTATATACCCCAATGTATGCAGCGTATGTGTGTATACCCCAATGTATACAGCATGTGTGTATATACCCCAATGTATATAGAGTGTGTGTATATACCCCAATGTATACACCGTGTGTGTATATACCCCAATGTATACAGCGTGTGTGTATATACCCCAATGCATACAGTGTGTGTGTATATTGGGGTATATATTGGGGTATGCATACAGCGTGTGTATATATACCCCAATGTATACAGCGTGTGTATATAAACCCCAATGTATAGTGTGTATATACACCAATGTATACAGCATGTGTATATTCCCCAATGTATACAGCGTGTATATTCCCCAATGTATACAGCGTGTATCTACCCCAATGTATACAGCGTGTGTGTATATACCCCAATGTATACAGCGTGTGTGTATATACCCCAATGTATATAGCGTGTGTGTATATACCCCAATGTATGCAGCGTATGTGTATATACCCCAAAGCATACAGCGTGTGTATATATACCCCAATGTATACAGCGTGTGTATATATACCCCAATGTATACAGCGTGTGTATATATATATACCCCAATGTATACAGCGTGTGTATATATACCCCAATGTATACAGCATGTGTATATATACCCCAATGTATACAGCATGTGTATATATACCCCAATGTATACAGCATGTGTATATATACCCCAATGTATACAGCGTGTGTATATACCCCAATGTATACAGCGTGTATATATACCCCAATGTATACAGCGTGTGTATAAACCCCAATGTATACAGCGTGTGTATATACCCCAATATATATAGTGTGTGTATATATACCCCAATGTACAAAATGTATGTGTGTATATACCCCAGTGTATACAGTGTGTGTGAGTGTATATACCCCAATATACACATCGTATGTATATACCCAAATGTATACAGCATGTATATATACCCCAACGTATACAGCGTGTGTATATACCCCAATATATATAGCGTGTGTATATATACCTCAATGTACAAAACGTATGTGTGTATATACCGCAGTGTATACAGTATGTGTGAGTGTATATACCCCAATATACACATCGTATGTATTTACCCAAATGTATACAGCATGTATATATACCCCAATGTATATAGCGTGTGTATATACCCCCATGTATACAGTGTGTATATACCCTAATGTATACGGTGTGTATATATACCCCAATGTATACAGTTATGTGTGTGTTTATACCCCAATGTATACAGTGTGTGCATATGTACCCCAATATACAGTATGTGTGTACCCCAATGTATACAGTGTGTATATACCCCAATATATACAGTGTGTGTATATATCCCAATGCATACAATGTATGTGTGTGTATTCCAACGTATACAGTGTTTGTTGTGTGTGGGTGTCCCAATGTATACAGTGTGTGTATACACCGCAATGTATACAGTGTGTGTGTCTGTGTCTGTATTCCAATGTATACAGTTTGTGTATGTGTGTGTACCCAATGTATACAGCATGTGTGTGTTCCTCAGTGTATACAGTGTGTTTAGTATCCCAACGTATATGTGTGTGTATTCCAATGTGTACAGTGTTTGTGTGTGTATACCCCAATGTATACAGTGTGTGTACCCCAATGTATACAGCGTGTGTTTGTGTGTGAATATCCCAATGTATCTAATGTGTGTGTATATAGCCCAATGTATCCAGCGTGTGGGTGTACTCCAATGTATACAGTGTGTTATATCCCAATGTATATAGTGTGTGTGTGTATATCCCAATATATAGCGTTTGTCTACCGCAATGTATACAGTGTGTGTGTACCCCAATGTATATAGTGTGTGTGCCTACCCCAATGTATACAGTATGTATGTATGTGTATATACCCCAATGTATGATGGATTGGCTATGATGGATTGGGAAACGTTACTTAAAGGGATGACGGTGGATAGGCAATGGCAAACATTCAAAGAGTGCATGGGTGAACTGCAACAATTGGTTATTCCTGTCTGGCGCAAAAGTAAAATAGGTTAGTGAGAGGGAGGAACTGAAAGAAATCGGAATTAGTAGGGAAATGGTGTTAGGGAAATTGATGGGATTGAAGTCCGATAAATCCCCAGGGCCTGATAATCTACATCCCAGAGTACTTAAGGAAGTGGCCCTAGAAATAGTGGATGCATTGGTGGTCATCTTCTGAGATTCTATAGACTCTGGAACAGTTCCTACAGATTGGAGGGTAGCTAATGTAACCCCACTGTTTAAAAAGGGAGGTAGAGAGAAAACGGAATTATAGACCAGTCAGCCTGACGTCGGTAGTGGGGAAAATTCTAGAGTCCATTATAAAAGATTTAATAGCTCAGCACGTGGAAAACAGTGGCAGAATCGGACAGAGTCAGCATGGATTTATGAAAGGGAAATCATGTTTGACAAATCTACTGGAATTTTTCGAGGATGTAACTAGTAGAGTTGTTGAGGGGGAGCCAGTGGATGTGGTTTATTTGGACTTTTAGAAGGCTTTCGACAAAGTCCCACATAAGAGATTGGCGTGTAAAATTAAAGCGCATGGGATTGGGGGTAGTGTATTGAGATGGATAGAAAACTGGTTGGCAGGCAGGAAACAAAGAGTAGGAATAAACGGGTCTTTTTCCGAATGGCAGGCAGTGACTAGTGGGGTACCACAGGGATCGGTGCTGGGACCCCAGTTATTCACAATATATATTAATGATTTAGATGAGGGAATTAAATGTAATATCTCCTAATTTGCAGATGACACAAAGGGTGGGTGGGAGGGTGAGCTGTGAGGAGGATGCAGAGATGCTTCAGTGTGATTTGGACAAGCTGAGTGAGTGGGCAAATGCATGGCAGATGCAGTATAATGTGGATAAATGTGAGGTGATCCACTTTGGTAGCAAAAACAGGAAGGCAGATTATTATCTGAATAGCTATAAATTGAGAGAGGGGAATGTGCAACGTGACCTGGGTGTCCTTGTACACCAGTCGCTGAAGGTAAGCATGCAGGTGCAGCAGGCGGTAAAGAAGGCAAATGGTATGTTGGCCTTCATAGCCAGAGGATTCGAGTACAGGAACAGGGATGTCTTGCTGCAATTGTACAGGGCCTTGGTGAGACCACACCTGGAATATTGTGTGCAGTTTTGGTCTCCTTATCTGAGGAAGGATGTACTTGCTATAGAGGGAGTGCAGCGAAGGTTTACCTGACTGATTCCTGGGATGGCAACACTAACATATGAGGAGAGATTGAGTCGATTAGGATTATATTCGCTGGAGTTCAGGAGAATGAGGGGGGATCTCATAGAAACCTATAAAATTCTAACAGGACTAGACAGGGTAGATGCAGGAAGGATGTTCCCGATGGTGGGGGAGTCCAGAACCAGGGGTCACAGTCTGAGGATATGGGGTAGACCATTTAGGACTGAGATGAGGAGAAATTTCTTCAACCAGAGAGTGGTGAGCCTGTGGAATTCACTACCACATAAAGTAGTTGAGATCAGAACATTGTATGTTTTCAAGAAGGAGTTAGATATAGCTCTTGGGGTGAAAGGGATCAAAGGATATGGGGAGAAAGCGGGAGCAGGATATTGAGTTGCATGATCAGCCATGATCATAATGAACGGCGGAGCAGGCTCGAAGGGCCGAATGGCCTCCTCCTGCTCCTAGTTTCTATGTTTCTATGTATACTGTGTGTGTGTATGTCTCTACGCCAATCTATACAATGTGTGTGTGTATATATCCCAAAGTATACAGTGTGTGTATCCCAATATATAATGTTTGTCTACTGCAATGTATACAGTATGTGTGTGTGTGTATCCCAATGTATACAGTGTGTGTGAATCTACCTCAATGTATACAGTTTGTGTGTGTGTGTGCCCAATGAATACAGCATATGTGTTCCCCAATATATACAGTGTATGTATGTATACCCCAATGTATACAGTGTGTGTATATGTGTGTGCCCAATGTATACAGCATATGTGTTCCCCAATACATACAATGTGTGTATGTATACCCCAATGTATACAGTGTGTGTATATGTGTGTGCCCAATGTATACAGCATATGTGTTCCCCAATATATACAGTGTGTGTATGTATACCCCAATGTATACTGTGTGTGTGTGTGTATCCCAATGTGTACAGTGTGTGTGTGTATCCCAATGTATACAGTGTGTGTGTGTTCCCCAGTGTAAACTCTGTGTGTGTGTATATATATCCTAATGTATACAGTGTGTGCATCTACCCCAATGTATTTAGTGTGTGTGTGCGTCTACCCCAATGTATACAGTGTGTGTATGTACCCCAATGTATACAGTGTGTGTGTACCCCAATGTATACAGTGTGTGTTTGTGTGTGTTCCCCAATGTATACAGTGTGTGCGTATGTATACCCCAATGTATACAGTATGTGTGTGTATCCCAATGTGTACAGTGTGTGTATCCTAATGTATACAGTGCGTGTGTGTACCCCAATGTGTACTGTGTGTGTGTACCCCAGTGTATACAGCGTGTGTTTGTGTGTGAATATCCCAATGTATACAGTGTGTGTGTGTGTGTGTGTGTGTGTGTGCATGTGTGTATGTATCACAATGTATACAGTATGTGTGTATGTGTGTCTACACCAATATATACAGTGTGTGGGGAACTACAGGCCAGTGAGTCTCACGTCAGTGGTAGGGAAACTATTGGAGAAAATTCTGAAGGAGAGAATCTATCTCCACTTGGAGAGGCAAGGTTTGATCAGGGATAGTCAGCATGGCTTTGTCAGAGGCAGGTCATGCCTAACAAATTTGATTGAATTTTTTGAGGAGGTGACTAGGTGTGTTAATGAGGGTAGTGCCGTTGATGTAGTTTATATGGATTTCAGCAAAGCATAACAGAAGGATGTTTTAGTGATTGGAAGCCAGTGTCCAGTGGCGTACCACAGGGATCTGTGCTGGGGCCTCTATTATTTGTCATTTATATAAACGACATAGATGACTGTGTGGGGGGTAGGATTAGTAAGTTTGCGGATGACAAAAAGATTGGCCGGGTGGTTAACAGTGAGGTTGAGTGTCTTGGGCTACAGGAAGATAAAGACGGGATGGTCAAATGGGCAGATAAATGGCAGATGGAATTTAACCCTGAAAAGTGTGAGGTGATACACTTTGGAAGGAGTAATTTGACAAGGAAGTATTCAATGAACGGCATGGCACTAGGAAGTTCTGAGGAACAAAGGGACCTTGGCGTGTGTGTCCATAGATCTCTGAAGGCGGAGGGGCATGTTAGTGGGGTGGTGAAAAAGGCATATGGGACACTTGCCTTTATCAATCGAGGCATAGATTACAAAAGTAGGGAGGTCATGTTGGAGTTGTGTAGAACCCTGGTGAGGCCACAGCTGAAGTACTGTGTGCAGTTCTGGTCGCCACATTATAGGAAGGATGTGATTGCACTGGAGGGGGTGCAGAGGAGATTCACCAGGATGTTACCTGGGATGAAACATTTAAGTTGTGAAGAGAGGTTGGATAGACTTGGGTTGTTTTCGTTGGAGCAGAGAAGACTGAGGGGCGACCTGATCGAGGTGTACAAGATTATGAGGGGCATGGACAGGGTGGATAGGGAGCAGCTGTTCCCCTTAGTTGAAGGGTCAGTCACGAGGGGACATAAGTTCAAGGTGATGGGCAGGAGGTTTAGGGGGGATGTGAGGAAAACCTTTTTTACCCAGAGGGTGGTGAGGGTCTGGAATGCGCTGCCTGGGAGGGTGGTGGAGGGGAGTTGCCTCACATCCTTTAAAAAGTACCTGGATAAGCACTTGGCACGTCATAACATTCACGGCTATGGGCCAAGTGCTGGTAAATGGGATTAGGTAGGTAGATCAGGTGTTTCTCATGTGTCGGTACAGACTCGATGGGCCGAAGGGCCTCTTCTGCACTGTGTGATTCTGTGTGTGTGTACCCTGCAATGTATACAGTGTGTGTGTATTCCAATGTATACAGTGTGTGTGTATTCCAATGTATACAGTGTGTGTGTATTCCAATGTATAGTGTGTGTGTATCTGTGTGTACCCAAATGTGTGTTGTGTGTGTGTGTATCCCAATGTATGCAGTGTGTGTGTACCCCTATGTATACTGTGTGTGTGAGTGCATATACCCCTAAGTATACAGTGTGTGTCTGTACCCCAATGTAGAGAGTGTGTGTGTGCGTGTATGTACCCCAATGTATACAGTGGGTGTGTCTACCCCAACGTATACAGTGTGTGTCCACCCCAATGTGTACAGTGTGTTTGTACCCCAATGTATACAGTGTGTGTTTGTACCCCAATGTATACAGTGTGTATACCCCAATGTATACAGTGTGTGTATCCCAATGTATACAGTGTGTTTGTATACCCCTATGTATACAGTGTGTATATCCCAATGTATACAGTGTGTGTGTATATCCTGATGTATACAGTCTGTGTATATGTGTGTGTACCCATAATGTATGCAGTGTATGTATCCCAATGTATGCTGTGTGTGTGTATCCTAAATGTATAGTGTGTGTGTGTACCCCAATGTATACTGCGTGTGTGTGTGCGTGTGCGCGCACGTCCAAGGTATACAATTTGTGTGTCTATGCACACCCCAGTGTCTACAGTATGTGTATGTACCCCAATGTGTATAGTGTGTGTGTGTACACCAACGTATACTCTGTGTGTGTCTGTATATACACCAACGTATACAGTGTGTGTGTGTATGTATGTGTGTACCCCAACGTATACAGTGTGTGTATACCAACATATACCATGTGTGTGTGTACCCCAAGGTATACAGCATGTGTATCTACACCGACATTACTATGTGTGTCTGTGTGTGACTGTGTGTATCTGTGTGTGAGTCTGTGTGAGGGTGCACACGTGTCTGTGTGTGTGTCTGTGTGAGAGAGCCTGTGTGTCTGTGTGTGTGTTTGTGAGAGAGTGCGTGTGTCTGTGTGAAACTCTGTGTGTGTGTGTATTTGTGTGTTTGTATGTAAGTGTGTCATTGTGTGTGTAAATGTCTGTTTGTCTGTGTGTGTTATTCTGTGTGTCTGTCTGTGAGAATGTGTGTCAGTGTGTGTGTAAGTGTGTCTTTGCGTGTGTCAGTGGGTGTGAATGTATTTTGTGTGTGTGTGTCATTGTATATGTCTGTGAGAATGTGTGTTTGTGTCTGTGTGAGAGTGTGTATGTGTGTGTATCTGTGTTTGTGTATATATGTGTGTTTGTGTCTTTGTGTGTGTGCCTGTGTGAGAGTGTGTGTGTGTGTCTGTGTCTGTGTGTGTGTCTATGTGTTGTGTATCTGTGTGTCTGTCTGTGTGTGACTGTGCATGTCTGTGTGTGAGTGTGTGCGCGTCTGAGTGGGAGTGTGTGTGTCAGTATGTCTGTGTGGGAATCTGTGTGTGTCTGTGTGCATGTCTGTGTGTGTGTAAGTGTGTCTGTGTGTAGGTGTCTATGTGTGGGTGTGTCTGTGTGTGAGTGTGTGTGCCTGTGTGTAGGTGTCTATGTGTGGGTGTGTCTGTGTGTGTGTGTGCATCTGTGTGAAAGTGTGTGTGCCTGTGTGTAGGTGTCTATGTGTGTGTGTGTGTGTGTGCCTGTGTGTAGGTGTCTATGTGTGTGTGTGTGCCTGTGTGTAGGTGTCTATGTGTGTGTGTGTGTCTGTGTGTAGGAGTCAATGTGTGTGTGTGTCTGTGTGCGTGGGTCTGTGTGTGATTATGATAGTGTGTCTGTGTGTGTGTCCATGTGGGAGTGTGTGTTTGTGTGTATGTATGTGTATGTCTATGTGTGCCTGCCTGAGTGTGTGTGTGTGTGGGAGTGTGTGTGCCTGTGTGTAGGTGTCTATGTGTGTGTGTGTGCCTGTGTGTAGGTGTCTATGTGTGTGTGTGTGTGTCTGTGTGTAGGAGTCAATGTGTGTGTGTGTGTGTGTGTGAGAGAGTGTGTGTGTGTCTGTGTGCGTGGGTCTGTGTGGGATTGTGAGAGTGTGTGTGTGTGTCCATGTGGGAGTGTGTGTTTGTGTGTATGTATGTGCATGTTTATGTTCGCCTGCCTGAGTGTGTGTGTGTCTGTGTGGGAGTGTGCGTGTGCCTGTTTGTATGCGTGCGTGTGTGTGTATGTATGTACCTTATCCTAAGACCTTGTCATCTTTGTTAAAGTGTGGCACCCAGAAATGCTGCAACACTGCAGCTGGGACCTAACCAGTGTTTTATAGAGATTGAGCAGAACTTGCTTGCTTTCATACTCTAATTCTTTATCAATAAAATCAAGGATCCTGTTTGCTTGTTTTAAACTATTCTCAACCTGTCCTGCCACCTTCAGTGATTTGTGAACTTACATCCCCCAGGTCTCTCTGTCCCTTCCTCCCCTTTAGAATTCAACCATTTTGTTTATATTGTCTCTCCTCAGTCATCCTGCCAAAGCGTATCACTTCACATATTTCACCCACTATGTGTCTGCCCATTTCCCCAGTCTCTCCACATCCTCCTGGGATCTGTTACCATCCACCACACTGTTCCCTACATTCCCGACCTTCATATCATCTGCAAACAATGAAATTATGTGCTGTCTCCAAGCCTAGATCGTTAATATATAGATCAGAAAAAATCAGTCATCTTAATACCAAGCCCTGGGTAACCCCACTGTCTATTTCCTCCCCCATTCTGAACGAGAATCGTTCACCACTCCTCGCTGCTTTCTGTCACTCAGTCCATTTTGTATCCCCAATGACACTGTCCCTTTAATCCTGGGGGTTCTGTTTTACTTAGGAGACAATTCTGTAGCACTTTATCAAATGTCATTTCAGACTCCATTTCAACATCAACTGCACAATTCTCATCAACTCCCTCTGTTACTCCATCAAAGCGCTGAAATATCACAGAGAGAACATCTCATAAAGAACTGGAGGAGGCCCATTCAGCCCCTCGAGCCTGTTACACAGGAACAGGAGGAGGCCATTCAGCCCCTCCTCAAGCCTGTTACACAGGAGGAGGCCCATTCAGCCCCTCGAGCCTGTTACACAGGAACAGGAGGAGGCCATTCAGCCCCTCCTCAAGCCTGTTACACAGGAACAGGGGGAGGCCCATTCAGCCCCTCGAGCCTGTTACACAGGAACAGGAGGAGGCCCATTCAGGCCCCTCGAGCCTGTTACACAGGAATAGGAGGAGGCACATTCAGCCCCCTCGAGCCTGTTACACAGGAACAAGAGGAGGCCCATTCAGCCCCTCAAGCCTGTTACACAGGAACAGGAGTAGGCCCATTCAGCCCCTCTCGAGCCTGTTACACAGGAACAGGAGGAGGCCCATTCAGCCCCTCGAGCCTGTTACACAGGAACAGGAGTAGGCCCATTCAGCCCCTCTCGAGCCTGTTACACAGGAACAGGGGGAGGCCCATTTAAGCCCCTCTCGAGCCTGTTACACAGGAACAGGAGGAGGCCCATTCAGGCCCCTCGACCCTGTTACACAGGAACAGGAGGAGGCCCATTCAGCCCCTCGAGCCTGTTATACAGGAACAGGAGGAGCCCATTCAGCCTCTCGAGCCTGTTACACAGGAACAGGAGGAGGCCCATTCAGCCCCCTTGAGCCTGTTACACAGGAACAGGAGGAGGCCCATTCAGCCCCTTGAGCCTGTTACACAGGAACAGGGGGAGGCCCATTCAGCCCCTCGAGCCTGTTACATAGGAACAGGAGGAGGCCCATTCGGCCCCTCGAGCCTGTTACAGAGGAAAAGGTGGATCCCATTCGGCCCCTTGAGCGGGGGAGGGGCAGGCGGGGGAGGGGGAGGGGAGGGGAGGAGGGGGAGGGGAGGCGGGGGAGGGGAGGCGGGGGAGGGGAGGTGGGGGGGTGCGGGGGAGGGGAGGTGGGGGGGTGCGGGGGAGGGGAGACGGTGGTAGGGGAGGGGGGAGGGGAGGAGAGGAGGAGGGGAGGGGGAGTGGGAGGGGGAGGGGGAGTTGGGTGGGGGGAGGGGGAGTTGGGGGGGGTGGGGAGGGGGAGGGGGAGTGGGAGGGGGGAAGGGGGAGTGGGAGGGGGGAAGGGGGAGTGGGAGGGGGGAAGGGGAAGGGGGAGTGGGTGGGGGGGAGGCAGGGAGTGTATTCCAGAGCTTGCCATCCCCGGCAACTGAAACACAACCATCAAAGGTGATAAAAAAACTCATAAAATCTAGGAGCAGGAGTGGGCCCCACCTCACTCGCTGGCTCTGGCTGTATGTCTGCTGGAGTGATTCAAACAGGGGGATACTGAAACAGGCCAGAATTAAAGGAGTGCAGAGATCTTGGAGGGCTGGAGGAGGTTACAGAGATAGGGAGGGAGGGGGTGAGGGAAGGATTTGAACAGGAGGGTGAGAATTGTAGGGGCTGGAGGAGGTTACAGAGATAGGGAGGGAGGGGGTGAGGGAGGGATTTGAACAGGAGGATGAGAAGTTTTAAATTTTGGGCTTAATTTATTGTTCCATGGGGTGTGGCTGCTTCTGGCCAGGCCCACATTGATTGCCTGTCCCTAACTTTCCCTTGAACTGAGGGTCTCGCTCGGCCATTCCCGAGGTGCAGTATCAGAGCCAACCACATGACTGTGGGTCTGGAGTCACGTGTAGGGCCAGAGTGGGTAAGGACGGCAGATTTCCCTCCCGAAAGGGACATGAGTGACCCAGATGGGTTTTTACCACAATCAATGATAGTTTTATTGGTCACCATTACCCAGACTTGCTTTCAACTCCAGATTTTATTTTATTATACTTTTTTATACATTCACAGGGATATGAGCTTTGCTGGCTGGGTCCAGCATTTATTGCCCATCCCTAATTGCCCCTTGAGAAGGTGGTGTGAGCTGCCTTCCTGAACCGCAGTAGTTCCTGTGGTGTAGGTACACCCACGGCGCTGTTAGGGAGGGAGTTCCAGGATTTTGTCCGTGTGGTGTAGGTACACCCACGGCGCTGTTAGGGAGGGAGCTCCAGGATTTTGTCCGTGTGGTGTAGGTACACCCTCAGCGCTGTTAGGGAGGGAGTTCCAGGATTTTGTCCGTGTGGTGTAGGTACACCCACGGCGCTGTTAGGGAGGGAGCTCCAGGATTTTGTCCGTGTGGTGTAGGTACACCCGCAGCGCTGTTAGGGAGGGAGTTCCAGGATTTTGTCCATGTGGTGTAGGTACACCCACGGCGCGGTTAGGGAGGGAGTTCCAGGATTTTGTCCGTTTGGTGTAGGTACACCCACGGCGCTGTTAGGGAGGGAGTTCCAGGATTTTGTCCGTGTGGTGTAGGTACACCCATAGCGCTGTTAGGGAGGGAGTTCCAGGATTTTGTCCGTGTGGTGTAGGTACACCCACGGCACTGTTAGGGAGGGAGTTCCAGGATTTTGTCCCTGCGGTGTAGGTACACCCACGGCGCTGTTAGGGAGGGAGTTCCAGGATTTTTTCCGTGTGGTGTAGGTACACCCACGGCGCTGTTGGGGTAGGAGTTCCGGGATTTTGTCCGTGTGGTGTAGGTACACCCACGGCCCTGTTAGGGAGGGAGTTCCAGGACTTTGTCCGTGTGGGGTAGGTACACCCACAGCGCTGTTAGGGAGGGGGTTCCAGGATTTTGTCTGTGTGGTGTAGGTACACCCTGGGCACTGTTAGGGAGGGAGCTCCAGGATTTTGTCCATGTGGTGTAGCTACACCCATGCCGCTGTTTGGGGGGAGTTCCGGGATTTTGACCCAGCGACAGTGAAGGAACGGCCGACATATTTCCAAGTCAGGATGGTGAGTGACTCGGAGGGGAACTTCCAGGTGGTGGTGTTGCCATGTGTCTGCTGCCCTTGTGCTTCTAGATGGTAGTGGTCATGGGTTTGGAAGGTGCTGTCGAAGGAGCCTTGGTGAATTCCTGCAGTGCATCTTGTAGATGGTACACACAGTGCTGCTACTGTGCGTCGGTGGTGGAGGGAGTGAATGTTTGTGGATGGGCTGCCAATCAAGTAGGGCTGCTTTGTCCTGGATGGTGTTGAGCTTCTTGAGTGTTGTGGGAGCTGCACTCATCCAGGCAAGTGGGGAGTATTCCATCACACTCCTGACTTGTGCCTTGTAGATGGTGGACAGGCTTTGGGGAGTCAGGAGGTGAGTGACTCTCCACAGGATTCCTAGCCTCTGACCTGCTCTTGTAACTGCAGTATTTCTTTGTCTGGTCCAGTTCAGTTTCTGGTCAATGGTAACCCCCAGGATGTTGATAGTGGTGGATTCAGTGATGGTGATGCCATTGAACGTCAAGGGGCGATGGTTGGTTTCTCTCTTGTTGGAGATGGTCATTGCCTGACACTTGTGTGGCACGAATGTTGCTTGCCACTTGTCAGCCCAAATCTGGATATTGTCCAGGTCTTGCTGCATTTGGACATGGATTGCTTCAGTATCTGAGGAGCCAAGAATGGTGCTGAACATTGTGTAATCATTAGCGAACATCCCCACTTCTGACCTTATGATGGAAGGAAGGTCATTAATGAAGCAGCTGAAGATGGTTCGGCCGAGGACACTACCCAGAGGAACTCCTGCAGTGATGTCCTGGAGCTGAGATGACTGGCCTCCAACAACCACAACCATCTTCCTTTGTGTTCGGTATGACTCCAACCACCGGAGAGTTTTCCCCCTGATTCCCATTGACTCCAGTTTTGCGAGGACTCCTTGATGCCACACTCGGTCAAATGCAGCCTTGATGTCAAGGGCAGTCACTCTCACCTCACCTCAGGAGTTCAGCTCTTTTGTCCATGTTTGAACCAAGGTTGTAATGAGTTCAGGAGCTGAGTGGCCCTGGCAGAACCCAAACTGAGCATCAGTAAGCAGGTTATTGCTAAGCAAGTGCCGCTTGATCGCATTGTTGATGACCCCTTCCATTACTTTACTGATGATTGAGAGTGGACTGATGGGGCGGTAATTGGCTGGGTTGGATTTGTCCTGCTTTTTGTGTACAGGATATACCTGGACAATTTTCCACATAGCCGGATAGGTGCCAGTGTTGTAGCTGTACTGGAACAGCTTGGCTAGGGGCGCAGCAAGTTCTGGAGCACAAGTCTTCAGTATTATTGCTGGAATATTGTCAGGGCTCATAGCCTTTGCAGTATCCAGTGCCTTCAGCTGTTTCTTGATATCACGTGGAGTGAATTGAATTGGCTGAAGACCGGCATCTGTGATGCTGGGGACCTCCGGTGGAGGCCGAGATGGATCATCCACTCGGTGCTTCTGGCTGAAGATTGTAGCAAATGCTTCAGCCTTATCTTTTGCACTGATGTGCTGGGCTCCCCCATCATTGAGGATGGGGATATTTGTGGAGCCTCCTCCCCCAGTGAGTTGTTTAATTGTCCACCACCATTCACCACTGGATGTGGCAGGACTGCAGAGCTTAGATCTGACCCGTTGGTTGTGGGATCACTTGGCTCTGTCTATCACTTGCTGCTTATGCTGTTTGGCACGCAAGTAGTCCTGTGTTGTAGCTTCACCAGGTTGCCGCCTCATTTTTAGGCATGCCTGGTGCTGCTCCTGGCATGCCCTCCTGCAATCTTCATTGAACCAGGGTTGATCCCCTGGCTTGATGGTAATGGTAGAGCCGGGGATATGCTGGGCCTTGAGGTTACAGATTGTGTTCGAATACAAATCTGTTGCTGCTGATGGCCCACAGCACCTCCAGATTCTATTCATTGAATTTAAATGCCACCAGCTGCTGGGCTGTGTTTTGAACCCGGGTCCGCAGAGCAGTAACCTGGGCCTCTGGATTACTAGTCCAGTGACAATACCACTCACCTACCACAGAATTGCAGCATTGTTATAATACAGAAGAAGGCCATTTGGCCCATCGTGTGTGCACTGGCTCTCCGAATGAGTAATTCACCCAGTGCCATTCCCCCGCCTTCTCCCCTTCACCCTGCACATTCTTCCTTTTTAGATAATAATCCACTTCCTTTTCAGATGACAATCAAGTTTGCCTCCAATGTAACTCCTTTATTCAAAAAGGGAGAGAGACAGAAAGCAGGTAACTACAGGCCAATTAGCCTAACGTTTGTCACAGGGAAAATGTTATTAAAGATGTTATAGCAGGGCACTTAGAAAAATTCAAGGCAATCAGGCAGAGTCAACATGGTTTTGTAAAAGGGAAATCATGTTTAACCAATTTATTGGCGTTCTTTGAAGGAGTCACATGTGCTGTGGATAAAGGAGAACCAGTAGATGAACTGTACTTAGATTTCCAGAAAGCATATGATAAAGTGCCACATCAAAGATTATTGCGGAAAATAAAAGCTCATGTTTAGTGGGTAACATATTGACATGGATAGAAAATTGGCTGGCTAACAGGAAGCAGAGAGTTGGCATAAATGGGTCTTTTTCTGGTTGGCAGGATGTAACGAGTGGTGTGCCACAGGGATCAGTGCCTCAACTTTTTACAATTTATATACATGATTTGGATGAAGAGACCAAAGGTATGGTTGCTAAATTTGCTGATGACACAAAGATAAGTCAGAAAGTAAGTTGTGAAGAGGACACAAGGAGGCTACAAACAGATGTGGATAGGTTAAGTGAGTGGGCAAAGATCTGGCAAATGGAGTATAATGTGGGCAAATGAGAAATTGTCCATTTTCACAGGAAGAACAAAAAAGATGCATCTTCTCTAAATGGTGAGAGACTGCAGAGCTCTGAGCTGCAGAGGGATCTGGATGTCCTAGTGCATGAATCATAAAAGGTTAGTCTGCAGGGACTAGCGAGTAATTAGGAAAGCTAATAGAATGTTATCATTTATTGTGAGGGGAATTGAATACAAAAGTAGGGAGGTTATGCAACAGTTGTACAAGGAATTGGTGTGACCACATCTGGAGTATTGTGCACAGTGTTGATCTCCTTATTTAAGGAAGGATGTAAATGTGTTGGGAGCAGTTCAGAGAAGACTAATACCAGGAATGGGCGGGTTGTCTTATGAGGAAAGGTTGGACAGGTTAGGCTTGTATCCGCTGGAGTTTAGAAAAGTGAGAGGCGACTTGATTGAAACATTCCTCAAAAGGCGGTGGAAGCAGAGTCTTTGAACATTTTTAAGGCAGAGCTAGATAGATTCTTGATAAGCAAGGGGGTGAAAAGTTCTCAGGTCGGCGGGAATGTGGAGTTGAGGCTTCAATCAGATCGGCCATGATCTCATTGAATGGCGGAGCAGGGTTGAAGGGCCGAGTGGCCTCCTCCTGCTCCTTGTGTGTATGAGCCTGCCTCCACCACATTGTCAGGCAACACATTCCAGATCCTAACCACTTGTTGTGTGAAAAAGTTTCTCCTCCTATCACTTTTGCTTCTTTTACTAATTATTTTAAATCTGTGCCCTCTCGTTCTCAATCCTTTCAAAAGTGGGAACAGTTTGTCCCTATCGACACCCTCCTGGCCCCTCATGATTTTAAATACCTCAATCAATGTGGTCCATGTCCCAGTGCAGCAAGACCTGGACAATATCCAGGCTTGGGCTGATAAGTGGTAAGTAACATTCGCATCACACAAGTGTCAGGCAATGACCATCTCCAACAAGAGAGGATCTAACCATCGCCCCTTGATGTTCAATGGCATTACCATCACTGAATCCCCCACTATCAACATCCTGGGGGTTACTATTGACCAGAAACTGAACTGGACCAGCCATACAAATACTGTGGCTACAAGAGCAGGTCAGAGGCTGGGAATCTTGCAGCGAGTAACTCACCTTCTGACTCTCCAAAGCCTGTCCACCATCTACAAAGCACAAGTCAGAAGTGTGATGGAATACTCCCCACTTGCCTGGATGAATGTAGCTCCCACAACACTCAAGAAGCTCGACACCGTCCAGGACAAAGCAGCCCCGCTTGATCAGCACCCCATCCACAAACATTCACTCCCTCCACCACCGACACACAGTAGCAGCAGTGTGTGTACCATCTACAAGATGCACTGCAGGAATTCACCAAGGCTCCTTCGACAGCACCGCCCAAACCCATGACCACTACCATCCAGAAGGACAAGGGCAGCAGACATGGGAACATCACCACCTGGAAGTTCCCCTCCGAGCCACTCACCATCCTGACTTGGAAATACATCGGCTGTTCCTTCACTGACACTGGATAAAAATCCTGGAACTCCCTCCCTTACAGCGCTGTGGGTGTACCTGCACCTGTACCTAGGTGTATGGATTTTTTAAAAATTCATTTTATGGGATACAGATGTCACTGGCTAGGCCAGCACTTGTTGCCCATCCCTAATTGCCCTTGAGAAGGTGGTGGTGAGCTGCCTTCTCAAACCGCTGCAGTCCATGTGATGTAGGTGCGTCGGCGGTGGAGGGAGTGAATGTTTGTGGTTGTCATGTGGGGCTGCTTTGTCGTGGATGGTGTCGAGCTTCTTGAGTGTTGTTGGAGCTGCAATCATCCAGGCAAAGGGAGAGTGCAGCGGTTCAAAAAGGCAGTTTACTACCGCCTTCTCAAGGGGCAATTAGGGATGGGCAGTAATTGCTGGCCTAGCCAGCAACAATCACATCCCGTGAATGAACAAAAAAAACTCCGCTCAGCCTCCTTTTCTCCAAGGAAAACAGCCCTAACTTGTCCAATAATCTGCCTTGGGGTGCAGATCCTCTTTAGCTCTGAAGAAAGGTCATGCGGACTTGAACCGTTAATTCTGTTTCTCTCCACAGATGCTGCCAGACCTGCTGAGTTTTACCAGCATTTTGTGTTTTTTATTTCGGATGTCTAGCATCCGCAGTATTTTGCTTTTATCTAACTTATCCAATACGAGCATACAAACAAGGAGCAGGAGTAGGCCATTCAGTCCTTCGAGCCTGCTCTGCTATTTAATAAGATAATGGCTGATTTGTTAGTAACCTGAAATCTGCATCCCACCTACCCCCACTAACCTGGCACCCACTTGCTTACCAAAAATCTATCCACCTCAGTCTTAAAAATATTCAAAGACTCTGCTTCCACCGCCTTTTCAGGAAGAGAGTCCCAAAGAATCACTACCCTCTGGGTGAAAAAAAAATGCCTCACCTCTGTTTTAAATGGGCGACCCCTGTCTTCCACCCCTCAATAATTGAGGTATTTGGTCCATCGTGGCTCCCTGTAGGAGAGCCTTGAAGCTGCAACCCGGAAAAAAGAAAAATTCCAGGTCTGGCGTGTGCGAGTCTCTCCCGGGTCAATGGCTGTCTGCCTTACCCAGGCTGCTCCGCACCTGGGAAAGCGCCCTATTCCCGGCCGGCGGACGGCGCTGAGCATGCGCGGTCCCCACCCACCCCTGGCGCGATGCATCTCGGGCCGGCGCCGGAGTCCTCCCAGCGCCGGCGGAGGAGCAGGAACAGGAGGGGAGAGAGAGAGAGAGCGATCAGGCTGAGGTCTGGCTGGGGGCGGGGGCGGAGGAGGAGGAGTGGGGGGGGGGTGCTGCTGCTGCTGGGGTGGTGGGAGCATCTGCACTCCAAGAGAGGAGGGAGGTGGGGGGGGGAAGCAAGGAAAGAGAGAGAGAGATAGAATGAGAGAATGAGGAAAGGCCTGGAGTGTTGGGAGGAGGAGGAGGGGGAGGGGAACTGGATATTAGGGTCTGTTTTTTTGAGGGGGGATGTGTATTCTGGATATTAGGGTCTTTTTTTGAGGGGGGTGTGTTTTCTGGATATTAGGGTCTTTTTTTGAAGGGGGTGTGTATTCTGGATATTAGGGTCTGTTTTTGAGGGGGGGGGTGGGTAATTTGGATATTAGGGTCTATTTTTGAGGGGGGGTGGGTAATCTGGATATTAGGGTCTGTTTTTGAGGGGGTGTGTATAATCTGTATTTAAGGGTCTGTTTTTGAGGGAGGTGTATATTCTGGACATTAGGGTCTGTTTTTGAGGGAGGTGTATATTCTGGACATTAGGGTCTGTTTTTGAGTGGGGTGTATAACCTGGATATTAGGGTCTGTTTTTGAGGGAGGTGTATATTCTGGATATTAGGGTCTGTTTTTGAGGGAGGTGTATATTCTGGACATTAGGGTCTGTTTTTGAGGGAGGTGTGTAATCTGGATATTAGAGTCTGTTTTTGAGGGGTGTATGTATTCTGGATATTAGGGTCTGTTTTTGAGGGGGTGTGTGTAATCTGGATATTATGGTATGTTTTTAAGGAGGTGTGTGTAATTTGGATATTAGAGTCTGTTTTTGAGGGGGGGTGTGTAATCTGGATATTAGGGTCTGTATGTGAGGGGGTGTGTTATCTGGATATTAGGGTCTGTTTTTGAGGGGGTGTGTGTAACCTGGATATTAGGGTCTGTTTTTGAGGGGTTGTGTTATCTGGATATTAGTGGCTGTTTTTGAGGGGGTGTGTGTAACCTGGGTATTAGGGTCTGTTTTTGAGGCGTGTATTTATTCTGGATATTAGGGTCTGCATTTTGAGGATGTGTAATGTGGATATTAACGTCTGTTTTTGAGGGGGGGTGTGTAAGCTGCATATTAGGGTCTGTTTTTGAGGGGGTGTGTATAATCTGAATATTAGGGTATGTTTTCGATGGGGTTTGTGTAATCATCATATTAGGGTTTGTTTTTGAGGGTGGGTGTATAATCTGGATATTAGGGTCTGTTGTTGAGGGGTGTATGTATTCTGGATATTAGGGTCTGCATTTTGAGGATGTGTAATGTGGATATTAATGTCCGTTTTTGAGGGGGCGTGTGTAAGATGCATATTAGGGTCTGTATGTGAGGGGGGTGGGTAATCTGGATATTAGGGTCTGTTTTTGTGGGGGGGTGTGTAATCTGAATATTAGGGTCTGTTTTTGAGGGGGTGTGTATAATCTGTATATTAGGGTCTGTTTTTGAGGGGGTGTATATTCTGGACATTAGGGTCTGTGTTTTGAGGGGGGTGTGTATTCTGGATATTAGGCTCTGTTTTTGATGGGGGGTGTATAATCTGGATATTAGGGTCTGTTTTTGAGGGGTGTATGTAATCTGTATATTAGGGTCTGTTTTTGATGGGGGTGTATATTCTGGACATTAGGGTCTGTTTTTGAGGTGGGTGTGTAATCTGGACATTAGGGTCTGTTTTTGAGGGATGTGTGTTTTCTGGGTATTAGGATCCGTTTTGTGAGACGGGTGTGTATTCCGGATATTAGGCTCTGTTTTTGATGAGGGGTGTATAATCTGGATATTAGAGTCTGTTTTTGAGGGGTGTATGTATTCTGGATATCAGGGTCTGCATTTTTAGGATGTGTAATGTGGATATTAACGTCTGTTTTTGAGGGGGTGTGTGTAAACTGCATATTAGGGTCTGTATGTGAGGGGGGTGGGTAATCTGGATATTAGGGTCTGTTTTTGAGGGTGTGTGTGTAATCTGTATATTAGGGTCTGTTTTTGAGGGGATGTGTATAATCTGAATATTAGGGTCTGCATTTTGAAGATGTGTAATCTGGATATTTGGGTCTGTTTTTGACAGGGTGAGTGTAATCTGGATATTAGGGTTTCTTTTTGAGGGTCGGTATATAATCTGAGTATTAGGTTCTGATTTTTAGGGGAGCGTAATCTGGATATTAGGGTCTGATGTTGAGGGGAGCGTAATCTGGATATTAGGGTCTGTTTTTGGTTGGTGTGTGAGAGCTGCATATTAGGGTCTGTTTTTGACAGGTTGTGTATAATCTGAATATTAGGGTCTGTTTTTGAGGGGGTGTGTGTAATCTGGATATTAGGGTCTGTTTTTGTGGGGGGGTGTGTGTAATCTGGATATTAGGGTCTGTTTTTGTGGGGGGGTGTGTGTAATCTGGGTATTATGGTATGTTTTTGAGGAGGTGTGTGTAATATGTATATTAGGGTCTGTTTTTGAGGGGGGGGGGTGTAATTTGGATATTAGGGTCTGTCTGTGAGCGGGGTGTGTGTAATCTGGATATTAGAGTCTGTATGGGAGGGGGGTGGGTAATCTGGATATTAGGGTCTGTTTTTGGGGGGTGTGTGAAATCTGTATATTAGGGTCTGTTTTTGAGGGGGTGTGTATAATCTGAATATTAGGGTATGTTTTCGATGGGGTTTGTGTAATCATCATATTAGGGTTTGTTTTTGAGGGTGGGTGTATAATCTGGATATTAGGGTCTGTTGTTGAGGGGTGTATGTATTCTGGATATTAGGGTCTGCATTTTGAGGATGTGTAATGTGGATATTAATGTCCGTTTTTGAGGGGGCGTGTGTAAGATGCATATTAGGGTCTGTATGTGAGGGGGGTGGGTAATCTGGATATTAGGGTCTGTTTTTGTGGGGGGGTGTGTAATCTGAATATTAGGGTCTGTTTTTGAGGGGGTGTGTATAATCTGTATATTAGGGTCTGTTTTTGAGGGGGTGTATATTCTGGACATTAGGGTCTGTGTTTTGAGGGGGGTGTGTATTCTGGATATTAGGCTCTGTTTTTGATGGGGGGTGTATAATCTGGATATTAGGGTCTGTTTTTGAGGGGTGTATGTAATCTGTATATTAGGGTCTGTTTTTGATGGGGGTGTATATTCTGGACATTAGGGTCTGTTTTTGAGGTGGGTGTGTAATCTGGACATTAGGGTCTGTTTTTGAGGGATGTGTGTTTTCTGGGTATTAGGATCCGTTTTGTGAGACGGGTGTGTATTCCGGATATTAGGCTCTGTTTTTGATGAGGGGTGTATAATCTGGACATTAGGGTCTGTTTTTGAGGGGTGTGTGTTTTCTGGGTATTAGGGTCCGTTTTGTGAGACGGGTGTGTATTCCGGATATTAGGCTCTGTTTTTGATGAGGGGTGTATAATCTGGATATTAGAGTCTGTTTTTGAGGGGTGTATGTATTCTGGATATCAGGGTCTGCATTTTTAGGATGTGTAATGTGGATATTAACGTCTGTTTTTGAGGGGGTGTGTGTAAACTGCATATTAGGGTCTGTATGTGAGGGGGGTGGGTAATCTGGATATTAGGGTCTGTTTTTGAGGGTGTGTGTGTAATCTGTATATTAGGGTCTGTTTTTGAGGGGATGTGTATAATCTGAATATTAGGGTCTGCAATTTGAAGATGTGTAATCTGGATATTTGGGTCTGTTTTTGACAGGGTGAGTGTAATCTGGATATTAGGGTTTCTTTTTGAGGGTCGGTATATAATCTGAGTATTAGGTTCTGATTTTGAGGGGAGCGTAATCTGGATATTAGGGTCTGATGTTGAGGGGAGCGTAATCTGGATATTAGGGTCTGTGTTTGGTTGGTGTGTGAGAGCTGCATATTAGGGTCTGTTTTTGACAGGTTGTGTATAATCTGAATATTAGGGTCTGTTTTTGAGGGGGTGTGTGTAATCTGGATATTAGGGTCTGTTTTTGTGGGGGGGTGTGTGTAATCTGGATATTAGGGTCTGTTTTTGTGGGGGGGTGTGTGTAATCTGGGTATTATGGTATGTTTTTGAGGAGGTGTGTGTAATATGTATATTAGGGTCTGTTTTTGAGGGGGGGGGTGTAATTTGGATATTAGGGTCTGTCTGTGAGCGGGGTGTGTGTAATCTGGATATTAGAGTCTGTATGGGAGGGGGGTGGGTAATCTGGATATTAGGGTCTGTTTTTGGGGGGTGTGTGAAATCTGTATATTAGGGTCTGTTTTGAGGGGGTGTGTGTAATCTGGATGTTAGGGTCTGTTTTTGATGGGTTTGTAATCTGGAAATTAGGGTCTGTTTTTGAGGGGGGTGTGTGTAATATGTATATTAGGGTCTGTTTTTGAGGGGGGGTATGTAATCTGGATATTAGGGTCTGTATGTGACGGGGGTGGGTAATCTGGATATTAGGGTCTGTTTTTGAGGGATGTGTGAAATCTGTATATTAGGGTCTGTTTTGAGGGGGCGTGTGTAATCTGGATATTAGGGTCTGTTTTTGAGGGGGCGTGTGTAATCTGGAAATTAGGGTCTGTTTTTGAGAGGGTGTGTGTAATCTGGAAATTAGGGTCTGTTTTTGAGAGGGTGTGTGTAATCTGGAAATTAGGGTCTGTTTTTGAGGGAGGGTGTGTAATCTGGAAATTAGGGTCTCATTTTGAAGAGCTGTGTGTAAACTGGATATTAGAACTGCATTTTGAGGATGTGTAATGTGGATATTAGGGTCTGTTTTTGATGGGGTGTGTGTAATCTGGTTATTAGGGTCTGTTTTTTAGGGTGTGTGTAATCCGGATATTAGGGTCTGTTTTTGAAGGGCTGTCTATAAACTGGATATTAGGGACTGCATTTTGAGGATGTGTAATGTGGATATTAGGGTCTGTTTTTGATGGTGTGTGTGTAATCTGGTTATTAGTGTCTGTTTTTGAGGTGGTGTGTAATCTGGATATTAGGGTCTGTTTTTGAGGGGGTGTGTGTAATCTGAATACTATGGTCTGTTTTTGAGGAGGTGTGTAATCCGGATATTAGTGTCTGTTTTTGATGGGGTGTGTGTAATCTGGTTATTAGTGTCTGTTTTTGAGGTGGTGTGTAATCCGGATATTAGTGTCTGTTTTTGAGGGGGTGTGTAATCCGGATATTAGGGTCTGTTTTTGAGGGGGTGTGTAATCCGGATATTAGGGTCTGTTTTTGAGGGGGGGGGGGGGTGTAATCTGATTATTAGCGTCTTTTTTGTGGGGGGTGTGTAAGATGCATATTAGGGTCTGTTTTTGAGGGGATGTGTATAATCTGCATATTAGGGTCTGCGTTTTGAGGGTGTGTAACGTGGATATTAGGGTTTGATTTTGATGGGGTTTGTGTAATCTGGATATTAGGGTCTGGTGTTGATGTGTGTGTAATCTGGATATTAGGGTCCGTTTTTATGGGGAGGTGTATAATCTGAATATTAGGGTCTGTTTTTGAGGGGGGTGTAATCTAGATAAAACAGTCTGTTTTTGAGGCGGGGTGTGTAATCTGAATATTAGGGCCTACATTTTGAGGATGTGTAATATGGATGTTAGGGTCTGTTTTTGAGCGGTTGGGTGTAATCTGCATATCAGGATCTGTTTTTGAGGGTGTGAGTATTTTGGATATGAGGGTCAGTTTTTGAGGGGATGTGTATAATCTGAATATTTAGGGCCTACATTTTGAGGATGTGTAATATGGATGTTAGGGTCTGTTTTTGATGGAGTTTGTGTAATCAGCATATTAGGGTTTGTTTTTGAGGGTGGGTGTATAATCTGAATATTAGGGTCTGTTGTTGAGGGGAGTGTAATCTGGATATTAGGGTCTTTTTTTTGAGGGGGGTGTGTAATCTGGATATTAGGGTCTGTTTTTGAGGGGTGTATGTAATCTGTATATTAGGGTCTGTTTTTGAGGGGGGTGTATATTCTGGGCATTAGGGTCTGTTTTTGAGGGGGGTTTATAATCTGGATATTAGGGTCTGTTTTTGAGGGGTGTATGTAATCTGTATATTAGGGTCTGTTTTTGAGGGGGGTGTATATTCTGGACATTAGGGTCTGTTTTTGAGGGGGGTGTGTAATCTGGACATTAGGGTCTGTTTTTGTCGGGTGTGTGTTTTCTGGGTATTAGGGTCTGTTTTGTGAGAGGGGTGTGTATTCCGGATATTAGGCTCTGTTTTTGATGAGGGGTGTATAATCTGGATATTAGAGTCTGTTTTTGAGGGGTGTATGTATTCTGGATATTAGGGTCTGCATTTTGAGGATGTGTAATGTGTATATTAACGTCCGTCTTTGAGGGGGTGTATGTAAGATGCATATTAGGGTCTGTATGTGAAGGGGCATGTGTAATCTGGATATTAGGGTCTGTTTTTGAGGGGGTGTGTGTAATCTGGATATTAGGGTCTGTTTTTGAGGGGGTGTGTGAAATCTGTATATTAGGGTGTGTTTTGAGGGAGTGTGTGTAATCTGGATATTAGGGTCTGTTTTTTAGGGTGTGTGTAATCTGGAAATTAGGGTCTGTTTTTGAAGGGCTGTGTGTAAACTGGATATTAGGGACTGCATTTTGAGGATGTGTAATGTGGATATTAGGGTCTGTTTTTGATGGGGTGTGTAATCCGGATATTAGGGTCTGTTTCTGAGGGGGGGTGTGTAAGATGCATATTTGGGTCTGTTTTTGACGGGGGGGGTGTGTAAGATGCATATTAGGGTCTGTTTTTGATGAGGGATTTGTAATCTGATTATTAATGTCTGTTTTTGGTCGGGGGTGTGTAAACTGCATATTAGGGTCTGTTTTTGAGGGGATGTGTATAATCTGAATATTAGGGTCTGTTTTTGATGGGGTTTGTGCAATCTGCATATGTATGTAACATGGATATTAGGGTCTGTTTTTGAGGGGGGGTGTATTCTGGATATTAGGGTCTGTTTTTAAGGGGATGTATGTAATCTGGATATTAGGGCCTACATTTTGAGGATGTGTAATATGGATGTTCGGGTCTGTTTTTGAGCGGTTGGGTGTAATCTGCATATCGGGATCTGTTTTTGAGGGGGTGAGTATTTTGGATATGAGGGTCTGTTTTTGAGGGGATGTGTATAATCTGAATATTTAGGGCCTACATTTTGAGGATGTGTAATATGGATGTTAGGTTCTGTTTTTGAGGGTGGGTGTATAATCTGGATATTAGGGTCTGTTGTTGAGGGGAGTGTAATCTGGATATTACGGTCTTTTTTTTGAGGGAGGGTGTGTAATCTGGAAATTAGGGTCTGTTTTTGAAGGGCTGTGTGTAAACTGGATATTAGGGACTGCATTTTGAGGATGTATAATGTGGATATTAGGGTCTGTTTTTGATGGGGTGTGTAATCCGGATATTAGGGTCTGTTTTTGAGGGTGTGTGTGTAAGATGCATATTTGGATCTGTTTTTAAGCGGGGGGGGGTGTGTAAGCTGCATATTAGGGTCTGTTTTTGAGGGGTGTATGTAATCTGTATATTAGGATCTGTTTTTGAGGGGGGTGTATATTCTGGACATTAGGGTCTGTTTTTGTCGGGTGTGTGTTTTCTGGGTATTAGGGTCTGTTTTGTGAGAGGGGTGTGTATTCCGGATATTAGGCTCTGTTTTTGATGAGGGGTGTATAATCTGGATATTAGAGTCTGTTTTTGAGGGGTGTATGTATTCTGGATATTAGGGTCTGCATTTTGAGGATGTGTAATGTGTATATTAACGTCCGTCTTTGAGGGGGTGTATGTAAGATGCATATTAGGGTCTGTATGTGAAGGGGCATGTGTAATCTGGATATTAGGGTCTGTTTTTGAGGGGGTGTGTGTAATCTGGATATTAGGGTCTGTTTTTGAGGGGGTGTGTGAAATCTGTATATTAGGGTGTGCTTTGAGGGAGTGTGTGTAATCTGGATATTAGGGTCTGTTTTTTAGGGTGTGTGTAATCTGGAAATTAGGGTCTGTTTTTGAAGGGCTGTGTGTAAACTGGATATTAGGGACTGCATTTTGAGGATGTGTAATGTGGATATTAGGGTCTGTTTTTGATGGGGTGTGTAATCCGGATATTAGGGTCTGTTTCTGAGGGGGGGTGTGTAAGATGCATATTTGGGTCTGTTTTTGACGGGGGGGGTGTGTAAGATGCATATCAGGGTCTGTTTTTGATGGGGGATTTGTAATCTGATTATTAATGTCTGTTTTTGGTCGGGGGTGTGTAAACTGCATATTAGGGTCTGTTTTTGAGGGGATGTGTATAATCTGAATATTAGGGTCTATTTTTGATGGGGTTTGTGCAATCTGCATATGTATGTAACATGGATATTAGGGTCTGTTTTTGAGGGGGGGTGTAATCTGGATATTAGGGTCTGTTTTTGAGGGGGTGTGTGTAATATGGATATTAGGGTCTGTTTTTGAGGGGGGTGTAATCTGGATATTAGGGTCTGTTTTTGAGGGGGTGTGTGTAATCTGGATATTAGGGTCTGTTTTTGAGGGGGGTGTAATCTGGGTATTAGGGTCTGTTTTTGAGGGGGTGTGTAATCTGGGTATTAGGGTCTGTTTTTGAGGGGGTGTGTAATCTGGGTATTAGGGTCTGTTTTTGAGGGGGTGTGTATTCTGGATATTGTGCTCTGTTTTTGAAGGGGTGTGTGTAAACTAGATTTTAGGGACTGCATTTGATGGATGTGTAAAATGGATATTAGGGTCTGTTTTTGAGGGGGTGTGTTATCTGGATATTGGGGTCTGTTTTTGAGGGTGTGTGTGTAATCTGGATATTAGGGTCTGTTTTTGAGGGGGGTGAGTATTCTGGATATTAGGGTTTGTTTTTGAAGCGGGGGTTGTATAATCTGAATATTGGGTCTGTTTTTGATTGGGTTTGTGTAAACTGAATATTAGGGTCTGTTTTTGAGGGGGTGTGTGTGTAATCTGGAGATTAGGGTCTGTTTTTGATGGGGTTTGTGCAATCTGCATATTAGGGTTTGTTTTTGAGGGTGGGCGTATAATCTGGATATTTGGGTCTGTTGTTCAGGGGAGTGTAATCTGGATATTAGGGTCTGTTTTTGAGGGGGGGTGTAATCTGGATATTAGGCTCTGTTTTTGAGGGGGTGTGTAAACTGGATATTAGGGTCTGTTTTTGAGGTGTGTGTAGTCTGGATATTAGGGTCTGTTTTTGAGGGGGTGTGCGTAATCTGGATATTAGGGTCTGTTTTTGAGGTGGGTGTAGTCTGGATACTATAGTCTTTTTTTGTGGAGGTGCATATTCATGGTATTAGGGTCTGCTTTTGAGGGGGTGTGTGTAATCTGGATATTAGGGTCTGTTTTTGAGGGGGTGTGTGTAATCTGGATATTATGCTCTGTTTTTGAAGGAGTGTGTGTAAACTAGATATTAGGGACTGTGTTTGATGTATGTGTAAAATGGATATTAGGGTCTGTTTTTGAGGTGGGATGTATAATCTGGATGTTAGGGTCTGTTTTTGATAAGGTGGGTGTAATCTAAATATTAGGGTCTGTTTTTGATGGGGGGTGTGTAAACTGCATATTAGTGTCTGTTTTTTAGAGGGGTGTGTAAACTGCATATTAGGGTCTGTTTTTGAGGGGATGTGTATAATCTGAATATTAGGGTCTGCGTTTTGAGGATATGTAACATGGATATTAGGGTCTGTTTTTGATGGGGTTCGTGTAATCTGGATATTATGGTCTGTTTTTGAGGGGAGGTGTATAATCTGAATATTAGGGTCTGCATTTTGTGGGGGTGCGTAATCTTGATATTAGGGTCTGTTTTTGAGGGGGTGGGTGTAATCTGGATATCAGAGTCTGCTTTGAGGGGGTGTCTATTCTGGATGTTATAGTATTTTTTTGTGGGGGTGCGTAATCTGGATATTAGGGTTTGTTTTTGATGGGGTTTGTATAATCTGCATATTAGGGTTTGTGTTTGAGGGTGGGAGTATAATCTGGATAATGGGGTCTGTTTTTGAGGGTGTGTGTGTAATCTGGATATTAGGGTATGTGTTTGAGGGGTGTGTAATCTGGGTGTGTGCTCTGTGTGTTACGGGGTGTCTGGGTGTGTGCTCTCAGTGTTACGGGGTGTCTGGGTGTGTGCTCTCAGTGTTACGGGGTGTCTGGGTGTGTGCTCTCAGTATTACGGGGTGTCTGGGTGTGTGCTCTGTGTGTAACGGGGTGTCTGGGTGTGTGCTCTCAGTGTTACGGGGTGGTTGGGTGTGCGCTCTGTGTGTTACGGGGTGTCTGGGTGTGTGCTCTCAGTGTTACGGGGTGTCTGGGTGTGTGCTCTCAGTGTTACGGGGTGTCTGGGTGTGTGCTCTGTGTGTAACGGGGTGTCTGGGTGTGTGCTCTGTGTGTAACGGGGTGTCTGGGTGTGTGCTCTGTGTGTTACGGGGTGTATGGGTGTGTGCTGTCAGTGTTACGGGGTGTCTGGGTGTGTGCTCTGTGTGTTAGGGGTGTCTGGGTGTGTGCTCTGTGTGTTACGGGGTGTCTGGGTGTGTGCCCTATGTGTTACGGGGTGTCTGGGTGTGTGCTCTCAGTATTATGGGGTGTCTGGGTGTGTGCTCTGTGTGTTACGGGGTGTCTGGGTGTGTGCTCTCAGTGTTACGGGGTGTCTGGGTGTGTGCTCTCAGTGTTACGGGGTGTCTGGGTGTGTGCTCTGTGTGTTACGGGGTGTCTGGGTGTGTGCTCTGCGTGTTACGGGGTGTCTGCTCTGTGTGTTACGGGGTGTCTGGGTGTGTGCTGTGTGTGTTACGGGGTGTCTGGGTGTGTGCTCTCAGTGTTACAGGGTGTCTGGGTGTGTGCTCTGTGTGTTACGGGGTGTCTGGGTGTGTGCTCTGTGTGTTGCGGGGTGTCTGGGTGTCTGCTCTGTGTGTTACGGGATGTCTGGGTGTGTGCTCTGTGTGTTACGGGATGTCTGGGTGTGTGCTCTGCGTGTTACGGGGTGTCTAGGTGTGTGCTCTCAGTGTTACGGGGTGTCTGGGTGTGTGCTCTGTGTGTTACGGGATGTCTGGGTGTGTGCTCTCAGTGTTACGGGGTGACCGGGTGTGTGCTCTGTGTGTTACGGGGTGTCTGGGTGTGTGCTCTCAGTGTTACGGGGTGTCTGGGTGTGTGCTCTGTGTGTTACGGGGTGTCTGGGTGTGTGCTCTGTGTGTTACCGGGTGTCTGGGTGTGTGCTCTGTGTGTTACGTGGTGTCTGGGTGTGTGCTCTGTGTGTTACGGGGTGTCTGGGTGTGTGCTCTGTGTTACGGGGTGTCTGGGTGTGTGCTCTGTGTTACGGGGTGTCTGGGTGTGTGCTCTGTGTGTTACGGGGTGTCTGGGTGTGTGCTCTGTGTTACGGGGTGTCTGGGTGTGTGCTCTGTGTTACGGGGTGTCTGGGTGTGTGCTCTGTGTGTTACGGGGTGTCTGGGTGTGTGCTCTGTGTGTTACGGAGTGTCTGGGTGTGTGCTCTGTGTGTTACGGAGTGTCTGGGTGTGTGCTCTGTGTGTTACGGGGTGTCTGGGTGTGTGCTCTGTGTTACGGCGTGTCTGGGTGTGTGCTCTGTGTGTTACGGGGTGTCTGGGTGTGTGCTCTGTGTGTTACGGGGTGTCTGGGTGTGTGCTCTGTGTGTTACGGGGTGTCTGGGTGTGTACTCTGTGTGTTACGGGGTGTCTGGGTGTGTGATATGTGTGTTACGGGGTGTCTGTGTGTGTGCTCTGTGTTACGGGGTGTCTGGGTGTGTGCTCTGTGTGTTATGGGGTGTCTGGGTGTGTGATCTGTGTATTACGGGGTGTCTGTGTGTGTGCTCTGTGTTACGGGGTGTCTGGGTGTGTGTTATGTGTTACGGGGTGTCTGGGTGTGTGCTCTGTGTGTTACGGGGTGTCTGGGTGTGTGATCCGTGTATTACGCTGTGTCTGGGTGTGTGCTCTGTGTTACGGGGTGTATGGGTGTGTGCTCTGTGTTACGGGGTGTCTGGGTGTGTCCTCTGTGTTACGGGGTGTCTGGGTGTGTGCTCTGTGTGTTACGGGGTGTCTGGGTGTGTGCTCTGTGTGTTACGGGGTGTCTGGGTGTGTGCTGTGTGTGTTACGGGGTGTCTGGGTGTGTGCTGTGTGTGTTACGGGGTGTCTGGCGGTGTCCTCTGTGTGTTACGGTGTGTCTGGGTGTGTGCTCTGTGTGTTACGGTGTGTCTGGGTGTGTGCTCTGTGTGTTACGGGCTGTCTGGGTGTGTGCTCTGTGTTACGGGCTGTCTGGGTGTGTGCTCTATGTGTTACGGGGTATCTGGGTGTGTGCTCTGTGTGTTACGGGGTGTCTGGGTGTGTGCTGTGTGTGTTACGGGCTGTCTGGGGGTGTGCTCTGTGTGTTACGGGGAGTCTGGGTGTGTGCTCTGTGTGTTACGGGGTGTCTGGGTGTGTGCTCTGTGTGTTACGGGGTGGTTGGGTGTGTGCTCTGTGTGTTACGGGGTGTCTGGGTATATGCTCTGTGTGTTACGGGGTGTCTGGGTGTGTGCTCTGTGTGTTACGGTGTGTCTGGGTGTGTGCTCTGTGTGTTACGGGCTGTCTGGGTGTGTGCTCTCTGTGTTACGGGCTGTCTGGGCGTGTGCTCTGTGTGTTACGGGGTATCTGGGCGTGTGCTCTGTGTGTTACGGGGTGTCTGGGTGTGTGCTCTGTGTGTTACGGGGTGTCTGGGTGTGTGCTCTATGTGTTACGGGGTATCTGGGTGTGTGCTCTGTGTGTTACGGGGTGTCTGGGTGTGTGCTGTGTGTGTTACGGGCTGTCTGGGGGTGTGCTCTGTGTGTTACGGGGAGTCTGGGTGTGTGCTCTGTGTGTTACGGGGTGTCTGGGTGTGTGCTCTGTGTGTTACGGGGTGGTTGGGTGTGTGCTCTGTGTGTTACGGGGTGTCTGGGTGTATGCTCTGTGTGTTACGGGGTGTCTGGGTGTGTGCTCTGTGTGTTACGGTGTGTCTGTGTGAGCTCTGTGTGTTACGGGCTGTCTGGGTGTGTGCTCTCTGTGTTACGGGCTGTCTGGGCGTGTGAAATCTGTATATTAGGGTGTGCTTTGAGGGAGTGTGTGTAATCTGGATATTAGGGTCTGTTTTTTAGGGTGTGTGTAATCTGGAAATTAGGGTCTGTTTTTGAAGGGCTGTGTGTAAACTGGATATTAGGGACTGCATTTTGAGGATGTGTAATGTGGATATTAGGGTCTGTTTTTGATGGGGTGTGTAATCCGGATATTAGGGTCTGTTTCTGAGGGGGGGTGTGTAAGATGCATATTTGGGTCTGTTTTTGACGGGGGGGGTGTGTAAGATGCATATCAGGGTCTGTTTTTGATGGGGGATTTGTAATCTGATTATTAATGTCTGTTTTTGGTCGGGGGTGTGTAAACTGCATATTAGGGTCTGTTTTTGAGGGGATGTGTATAATCTGAATATTAGGGTCTATTTTTGATGGGGTTTGTGCAATCTGCATATGTATGTAACATGGATATTAGGGTCTGTTTTTGAGGGGGGGTGTAATCTGGATATTAGGGTCTGTTTTTGAGGGGGTGTGTGTAATATGGATATTAGGGTCTGTTTTTGAGGGGGGTGTAATCTGGATATTAGGGTCTGTTTTTGAGGGGGTGTGTGTAATCTGGATATTAGGGTCTGTTTTTGAGGGGGGTGTAATCTGGGTATTAGGGTCTGTTTTTGAGGGGGTGTGTAATCTGGGTATTAGGGTCTGTTTTTGAGGGGGTGTGTAATCTGGGTATTAGGGTCTGTTTTTGAGGGGGTGTGTATTCTGGATATTGTGCTCTGTTTTTGAAGGGGTGTGTGTAAACTAGATTTTAGGGACTGCATTTGATGGATGTGTAAAATGGATATTAGGGTCTGTTTTTGAGGGGGTGTGTTATCTGGATATTGGGGTCTGTTTTTGAGGGTGTGTGTGTAATCTGGATATTAGGGTCTGTTTTTGAGGGGGGTGAGTATTCTGGATATTAGGGTTTGTTTTTGAAGCGGGGGTTGTATAATCTGAATATTGGGTCTGTTTTTGATTGGGTTTGTGTAAACTGAATATTAGGGTCTGTTTTTGAGGGGGTGTGTGTGTAATCTGGAGATTAGGGTC